>NW_022474744.1:0-236629 GCF_009176365.1 Aspergillus alliaceus
CTAACTTAGTTAGATTTAATTTACAAGATAGCTGATGCAGGATACATCAAATCTAAGGAATACTACATTGATAAAATATCGTTTATCTTATAAAAGCCTAAGAATGTTAAAAGATATTTAATCTTACCAGATATAGTTAGCAACTTACTTTATATGGTTAGTCATTATTCTTGGCGGGTTTTCATGGTTTTTTTGGGCTAAAATTTTTTATTTTGAATGACCCTTGGGTGGTTTTCAGATTTCTGACCCGGACCGTAACCCACCCGGGTCGGGTTGTACTATACTCGAAACCCGGCCCAACCCGCGGGCCTAACAAGTCTACTCGTTCCTTTCTGCCTGCCTTGCTGTACCGCGCCTTTCACCGCTTTGTATGTAGAACTTAGCAGCATCCTGCTCCTGCAGCTTAAGGAAATCAATCGTTCTACACCATAATCAGAAGCACCCAACAACAGAACTATCTATAGTGATTAGATATATTCCCAGACCTATCTCTATAAGAGTCACCACAGGAGTAGCTAATAAAGAATATATAAGAATACTTATTTATATACTTAGTTTAGTTCTTTATAATTAATTAATATTGTTACTTAGGATATACCTTTAGTATTAAGTTAGTAATCAACTTATTTATACTTCCTTAACTACTGAGTATATATGCTTAGTAGGCCTGGCCTTTTGGACTTGAAGCTATTCACAGAATAGTATCGCATATTATCAGACCTTGGATTAGGTCATACCATCAGATCCTGGATAGCATCATACTCAGAACTACCGTCGTTCACAGCCACGGAATCCCCTCAGATTCATCGTTCAGGGTTACTCTCCACGCTACGCAAGGCAGCTAACACTCACAGAGCTCTCGCCCGAATACCTAGGCGTAACATGGGATTCCTATTCTCTCCCCACAATTGGGATGGGATGGGAAACGGGATGCTAAGATCGGGGTAGGACGGGTCACGGGACATCCCATTTCCGTCCCATCCCGTCCGGACGGTCAGCCTAGGCTGTTGTAGCGTTGTCAAAGATGTAGAGATTTTGGATACTGGCAGCTTCTTGCAGACCGCGTACAGTATTAAGAGAACAATGATACAGACACTTGAAATTATATAATGGCTGATCAATATAATGATATTGATGCTATCTTATCTAGAATCTCAAGCGTGAGAGGAAAGGAGGAAGTGTTGTGGGGGACACGAGACCTGTGACGTGAAATAGCAAGCTATGTACAAACAGCACAAACACCAGTGAATTTGTCACAATGTAGAGAAAGCTATATATTTTATTATTATTTAAATAAAGCATATCCATAATTAACATTACTAATTTATTAAGTCTAATATTAATTGTCTCAGTATGCCTGCAGGCACCTACCTGCCTGAATCTTGAACATGCTTATATATGTGAGTGCAGTACAAAGCCTTAAGTGTTGTATCCTAGCCTTTTGCTGATAACGCAGCGGTTAGGCTTCTGAATGCACCCAGAGGTCACACCATGACAACTACTGGAAGGTTGTAAAGAACTTGTTAAGGATTTTAACTGGAAAAATTAATTATCTTACTATTTTACTTCTTTTCTATCATATCCTGTCCTTATTTAATGATTACTTACTGTACAACCCCTGTATCAACAAGGACATTGACCTTTTTTATACCCCTTATATTATTGCAATTCTCCCTCCCAAGTTTCTGTTTACCCTGTTGTACCGCTTTCTTCACCGCTTTGTAAGTAACATCCCGCTCCTGGGACTTGGAAAAATCCATCTTTCTACTACATAACCAAATCATCATGACACCCTTACACAACGCGAACCACGGAATTTTCAAGTGTAGAGGCCAGTCATTATAATCTAGAATTACTAGAAGTAGAAAATTTGGATACCAGGCGGGGAACAGATATGTTTTGTAGTCAGTCATGCAACTCTTGTTTCTCTACCACACAGCCATTGATCCTATAGTTCCTACTGTTAGCCCAAGTCATGTAAGGGTATTGTTGGCTGTGGCTGCTATTTGTCTATCTCGACATGTCATTTAGGCCTTCCTCCATTCTCCATTAGGTAGGCCGCTAGAGACACGTGTGCTGGAGTGACATCAAGCTGCCTCAGGCCCCCCAGGCCACATAGTAGCTCACGTGCTGTGAGTCATGCGTCCAGGGTCTGACTCAAACTTATGAGCCATGGTCTTTCATCACCCATGGATACCGAAGTCAGCATCACTACCTAAGCAATCAAGTTTTGCTGCTAGGTGATTGCTCGTTGTCACAAGACAAATCATGCTTAAGGCAAGGCATTCCATATCACATCATAGTGGCATGTCATCGCTCAGGATCAGGATCAGATAATATAAACGTGACATGGCCTACATATAGCATAAGCTGACTGGAAATTCCAACATTGGCAGACTCTGCCCCAAAATATCAAATGGGAACTTGCCAGCGTATCAATATGGCTGTACGTATTACCAAGATATAGTACATATATATACTATACAGACCCCATAAAAATCTATGCTGAATAAGTATGGTGCACGTGCCCATTAGATACCATTTTACGGAGTGGTACATACAGTAGGACGTTCGATTATCCATAACAGAGTGGGTAAGGTAAGCGGTCGCTGCTTAGTTTTAGGTACTGTACACTTTATTACAAACCTGTACATACTGGTCAGGTCTGCGTACTCCACCTGGTTACTTACAGTACCATGAGAGATTGCCATTGTTATGTCAGGTCTGACCGTCAGGCAACCTCAAGTTGTGGGGCTGAAGATCGCCCATGATTCATCCACTACTAGGCTGTATGATGTTACAAGTGATCTGACTCTTATCCACTCTTTCAGCCTAACCTACTGAGAGGAAAATACCAATTCAGAGCTGCTATTGGTGGGTATTGCCAAAAATGCCCCTCGATGGATGTCACACCGAGGGTGTGTACCCACACCCACTTTGCCCCCCTCCCATTATACTAATAGCACAATAGATCTATCCCCGCTCTATTGTGGCAGTTGTCGTCATATAGCGGTGGACAACCGAAACACTGAATTCCCGCAGTTATCAGAAAACAGTACTACCGCACCGTTTTCACTCCAGTCAAGTGCAGTATTTGAACTCCCGCTAGGTTTTGGTAATATATATCCCTCCATGGCCATCGCACCTTCCAATGCTTTCTGGTGGCTCTGCAATTGGTAGAGGGAATTGTGATCTTGTGATTAGGTAGATGTTTCTACTGCCACGCGCCAACCCCGCATGTCTTATGAACATCATGGGTACTGCGCCTGAAGCATCAGCCCCAGTAATTGGCGCATTGACTCATAATAGTTCGATCCCTTTTCAGTTTTGCGTCCGCCTCTCCCAGGGGCCTTAGTGTATTTATTATTGCCTCTCAACTCTGAACTGTTTCCAAATAGGAATAGACTTGCCCTGTTATCTGTCCTTGAGTTGCTTAAATAGAACACGACCTCCCCCCACCCTTCTTTCCAATAGAGGCCTGATATCAGTAGGAGAGATCGCCTATATATTTCTATCAATCAACCACACGCCCCGGCCATAGTGAGCCTTATCGCCGAAGGGGGCCTACATATGTCATCCGCCTATTGCCACCCATAGGACAAAGAGGCGGCCCTGACAAATCACTTTCACGTGTGCTTTGCCAGCATAGCCCAATCCCTTTTCCACTGACTTCCATAAACACATCCCACCGGGTGTTCCGTCATATATTACCCTTCTCAGGCACTATATTTCTAGCAGAACACAAGTGATATTCCCCCAGAGTCCATCCCCTCCCACTCCTTTCTACCACCCTTTGTCCTGTTGTCTGTGTTCGCGTCCGGCGTTCAATCCATTGGGATGACCTCATTTACTGTCGCCTCTCCCCTGGGCCGAAGCGACAAGACCAACATGAATCGTTTACCATCCGTTTCCAGCCTCATGTCGCCCCCAGAGTCCAAACCCTTCGATAGTTTTAACGCTCCATTTTCACCCCATCAAATGTCACAGGATTCCTCATTCAGCCATGATATGAGACTTCCGCCTATCTCAGTCGATCGGAAGCGAACACAATCAGAGATGGACTTGCCGTCGCCACCTGTCACCCCTTACTCAGGCAACAAAAAAAGGAAGTCCAATACATCAGAACAGATCGAGAGAGATACAGTGGTTGGCTCTTCAAGAGACCCCGTCCTCTTTCCTCGCCACGACTCTCTTACTGAGGTCGCCACTGATGAGCCATTATTCGGGCCTATACTCCCGCCCGCGACGGAAGCCTTGGTTGAGCAACACATTAATTCCCACATGGCAAGGTTTGAAAATAAATTAAATAAACCGACACGCGATGAGTACCTTCTAGCCCTTTCGTGTGTGCCAATCGTCTCAGCTCAATATAATCGCAACCCAGGAGCATGGGCTAAAGAGGAGCGTGAAACGCTCGAGCGCCAACTGGTTATGATGAATCGTTGTCGTCCTCATACGTTGGAAGTGAAGTTAAAGAAAATCGCACCAGCGCCGACCAAGAGGACAGTTCCTGCTCAAACCCGTGCGCAGCGGACTCCCAGGGTCAAGCGTACACCAAGATCCACACCAAAGCAGAAAGTTTTGGATTCCTTTGACTTAACTCCCCAATCGAGTAACAAGCAACCCCGAGCTATAGGCACAAATCGGGATGACACAGATTATAAATCCATCAAGGATTATTCCCCACCATTAGAGACCCTCGGCAGCAATGCAAAAGCATTAAAAGCAGATTGGAAAGGACAAATGCTAGATCTTGGCAATGATCCGGATCGACACTTACTGAATGCCGCTGAGCTCAACCTTGCAGCCACATTAAGACTATCATGTGCAACGTACTTATGCAGCAAGCGTCGCATCTTCGAGGCTCGTGTTAAAGCTCTGAATGTCGGCAAGGAGTTCCGGAAGACAGACGCTCAACAAGCTTGCAAGATCGATGTTAACAAAGCAAGCAAGCTTTGGACAGCGTATGATCGGGTTGGCTGGTTCAGGCCAGAGCATTTCGAACAGTTCTTTACATGATATCGAAAGATATATCAAATCAAGACTGCCATGAAAAAACTGCTGCACCCATCATTTGAACTTTCGTCAGTTAATTAGCGAATTCGATCCCAGATTCATGCATTTTATTTGAAGCTTCTTGCCTTATGTCACTGGACATGGCTGGCCTGCGTCCAACAGTGACTTCTGCACTTCTAATTCATCTTCTTGTCGCAATTCATCATGTCTTCTAGTGTTGTAGTTGGAGTATGCTCGCATTTCTTCTTATGCATAGCTGTGGTTGATGTTCTCTTATTACTTCTTGCTTCGCAGACACAAGGAATGGTTACGAATCATATACTGCCCGTGTCACCACAATCCTCTCTTCTTTATCCCCTTCTTACTATCTTAACCGGGACCTGTCGTGTTCAAGGATCGGGTACGATTAGTATTATCTCGAATGGTAGTATCGGTTTGCTTGCTGTTAGTACTAGATGATCAACCAAATTCAAACTGAGCATAGAGCCTTAGTATTTTCTGTATTATTGGGTAGATGACTGACCTTTCCGTAACAATTCCTTATTGGGCGTTTTCCATCTATTGTAAGGTAAATTATACATTTGCAGAAAAGGGGGAAACCGAAAAGGAGGACGCGAAGGACGACAGGTTTTAGTGTACGCTTTGTGATTCGGGACTTAAAAGTGAGCTTTGCCTTGCCTTGCTAACAGAGTAATTCGGCTTAGCAAGTCAATGTTTAACTCATCATGTATATATGACCCTTCTTGGGCCTTTGGCCGTGAGATAAAGTAATCCGAGCCAATATTTATGAATGTACTTGGCAGCTTAAAGATAATACGCGCTATACACGTGACGCTTTTAGATGTAGAGGAGGGCTCTGAAAGTAATGGTTGCGAAAAGGAGCGGTAGGTGGGATGCGAAGCCGGCCAACTACGCAATAAATCCCCATTACTTGCGACCCGCGCCACAGTTAACTCCGACTTTCATGTCTCGTGCATATATTCCTTCCTCTTTTATATTTCGCCCTGGCAATTGATTCCACATAGTGAGGCTTCAGTCTTTTTTTATATGATACTGGAAACCGCGAGGAAATCTTTGGATGATTATGTCTCAAACCGAGGCCGCTCGTACAGACTCCTTGGGTGAACAAGAACCCAGGGGCGATGTAGAAAGCGATAAGAAACAAAAGAACAAGAGGCCAGCAAGTATGGAATTTGCAAACCTCCAACATCATATGTCTAGACCAATACTAATGCTAAACCTAGATACCGCTTTTCGACAGCAGCGCTTGAAAGCCTGGCAGTAAGCTTTTGGCCTGATTAGTTGCATAGCACTCCTGTCGCGTTTTGCTGACACTGCACAGGCCTATCTTAACACCGAGGAGTGTGCTGCCTCTATTTTTCGTTGTCGGTGTCATCTTTGCACCCATCGGTGGCCTTCTCTTATGGGCAAGCTCGGAAGTAAGCTTCGACATCCCCTCATAACGCGCTTACTGCTAATGGAGAAATGGCACATCGTTAAAGGTACAAGAAATCGTGATAGATTATTCGGAGTGTGCCGAAAAAGCACCCTCGACACCTGTTCCGATTTCAGACAAAGTCCACTCATCCTTCAAGTCATCGAGCCAACAGTCTCCCCCTACTTGGATGAAATACCAAGACAAGCAGAACGAGACTATTTGTCGCTTAAGTTTCGAGATTCCCGACAGCATCGGCCCTCCTGTGTTTATGTATTATCGTCTGACCAATTTTTACCAAAACCATCGCCGATACGTCAAGTCGCTAGATATGGACCAACTAAAAGGGAAGGCAGTCGACAATAAAACAATTGATGGCGGCTCATGTGACCCCCTTAAGCTTGATGCCAGTGGCAAGGCATACTATCCATGTGGACTTATCGCCAACTCTATGTTCAACGATACAATCAAAAGTCCCGAGCTACTAAACGACGGAAATCAAGATGACCCTGTCGTGTACTTCATGACTAATAAGGGCATCGCATGGGATAGTGATAAGGAACTTATTAAAACCACACAGTACAAGCCAGGGCAGGTCGTTCCCCCACCAAATTGGCAATCCCGCTATCCGCATAATTACACCGAGGAGATACCTGATCTTCATGAAGACGAGGAATTCATGGTTTGGATGAGGACGGCTGCATTACCCAACTTTAGCAAGCTGTCCCGGAGGAATGATACCACAGCAATGGCACCAGGCACCTATCAACTGGAGATTGCGCAACGTAAGGTTGATAATTATACACCTTTAGTCCTGTGCTGACTATTGCAAAGACTTCCCCGTTACGGAGTATGGGGGAACAAAGTCAATCCTGATATCTTCCCGGACCGTTATCGGCGGGCAGAACCCTTTCATGGGTATCGCATACGTCGTCGTGGGTGGTCTCTGCGTCCTGCTAGGGGCACTTTTCACTATTGCTCATCTAGTGCGACCCCGGTACGTTGCTTCTCCTGGTGTGGTCCCGATTTACCCCCGACATGTTAACAATTCCCATAGAAAGCTGGGTGATCACACATATTTGACTTGGAATAACGAGCAGGAAAGCAGCGCCATGGCAACTGGGAGGGACAATAGGTTTGGGCCGAATGCCAATTAAACGATACGTCTCTCTCTCTCTCTCTCTCTCTCTCTCTCTCTCTCTCTCTCTCTCTCTCTCTCTCTCTCTCTGTCCCTCGTCCCTTCTTCCCCTCCCCCTCTTCCTACCTTACGTCACTGTATATCGTTGGAAGTTTTTCACATTTTGCCAATTTGCATGGCCCCACAGAAGCACCTATGGTTCCTGTTTCAGCCATGCTTTCTACTCCGGGGCGTCTGTGGATGGAGTTTCTGTATTGTCTGTGTTAGTTCTAAGCGACCCTCTTATTACTCTGTCGTGTTCTTATTTTCATTGGGCTTAGAGCAAGGGGTCAGCTACCCGTTTCCAGGCCAAGTCGCTATTGTGGATTTCCCAGATAGGGGTGTTTATACCCCTTGTTGACATTCACGTTGCGTCGTAACATTCCTGGGCCTACCAACTCTTGTTCTTGCTGCTGCTACTGACTCGCAACATTCCCACAAACTGGTTGACATTACCAGGTTATATTTAACTAGTGAGCAATATCGAGCTTTTTTCTTTCTTGCCTTTTTTTCTTGGAATTGGAAACAACATGTCGCGTTTCCCTATCCAACGTATTCTTTTCGTGCTTTCCATAGTCACTTCACAAATACAAAGCTTCGCTCTCGTTTCGCACACTCGCGGCTTTTGTGCGACGTCCCCCCCGACCGAGTACCTGAAGGCAGAGTACAGAAGATTAAGCGCACTGGATTCGCAAAGTTGCAATTCTACTGCTTCCGAAAGTCGGGCGGCGATTACCCCGATTGAGATAGATACATGGTTTCATATAATTAGCGATGAAGCACATACCGAATCAGTGTCAGATGCTATGATTATCTCTCAGGTTGGTGGCACATTATACATGTCTTGACCCCATTTTCGTTTGTGGACGCCAAAATGGCCCAGGGTTCAACAAGAGATAATAACAACAATGACTGTCTGACTTCCTGTGAAGCTTTCCTATTTACAGGACGCATACTGGAATGCTACGATATCATATCGCCTACGGGGCGTGACCCGTTCAATAAATAATACATGGGCTCGCAATGAAGACGAAATGGCAATGAAAGCTGCCCTCCGCAGAGGGAACTATCGTACGCTCAACATTTACTTTCACACCGATCTGCGAGCGTCCTCGGGTGCGGGTGCAAGGGCTACTGCTAACATCACCAACCGAGAAGCGGGCGCCTTGGGTCAACCGTCTTCCAGCATGCTTGGCTTTTGCACATTGCCTGACCCAAGCATAAATGCTAGCAGCTCACCAACTAGTTACATCAAGGATGGTTGTAATGTACTTGCTAAAACCATGCCGGGTGGTTCTCTCGCACACTACAACAGGGGCGGTACCGCGATCCATGAGATTGGCCACTGGAATGGTTTGTTACATACTTTCGAAGGAGAATCATGCTCACCCAATAACGAGGGTGATTTTATCGCAGACACACCACAGCAATCTACGCCCACAGAAGGGTGCCCTGTTCTGAAGGACTCGTGCCCGGACCTCCCGGGGGTTGATGCAATTCATAATTTTATGGACTATTCGTCTGATGAGTGTTATGAGTCTTTTACCCCTGGTCAAATCAAGAGAATGCGAAGTATGTGGTTTGCCATGAGAGAAGGGAAGTAAGGCTTTAAGGATATGTTTGACGCAATGTACGGTGGGTTTTCAACTCGCGCCTTTTTTCTCATACTGGCCCTATCTCTGTCACGAATCGTGCATTGCCAATACGTTCAAGATCTAATAAGAATATATACATACATCAATACAATGCGCTATCTCTAGAAGACGATTTCGCCCATGGCAAGCTAGCTACGTGACCGCATAGCTGCTAGGCCTTTGATCTGCTGGAAACTATAGAGCTTTGTGCTCCTTATGAGCTTGCCTGTACTCTGTATAGATGATCTCATCTTTCTCCTGATTGATTTTCAACTAATAACCAGTCCCCCCCACCTGCTTACCTGAACTGGTCTAACCCCCCAAGATCTTATAACAAAGTGCCCCTGTCTTACGTCTGTTGGGTGAGAATACACGGCTAAACAACTACTGAACAGTATCCAGAAGAATGTGCTAATTTAAGAGAAGCCTCAACCCCCCAAGGTTCGACCCTTGCAAGTAGGGGCCTATATGTCGACTGCATACATAACGTAGCCGTAGTGCAGGTCATGGTAGGGTACTGTAGAGCTAACTCTATTATATTTCTCTCTTTCGTTCCATAACATGTGTCTGCAAATGGTGAATGAATTTCTTAGAAGTTAAGAGCAGTGGGAAATGACATTGGTTGACAATTAATTCACTTGAATTCCGTCTAACAGTCGGGAGCGCCAGTAACATGCCATGTTACTGACCACCATATCGATTTACGAAGTACGGTGTATCTATGCCTTCTGGATGCCAATTTTCGTTCTCCATAAACATACTACAAGCTCTGTCGACGCGAAGAAAGTAAAGAAGACCTGTTTCCAACGGAAACGTACATTAAAGTCTGAGACCTGATAACCCTCCCCGTTGTAGTAGCAAACCCTTCGAGAATGATGAACACATGGACAGTATTCAACAAACGCAACGAGATAGGTACAGTAACTAACGTTTTCGCTTCTTACCACGTTCTTCATCATCGACACTACCTTCCCTATCTTTCTTTTTGGCCTTCCTCTCTAATTCGTCCCAATCTTCGCCACTCTCCTCATCTGCGCTGAAATCCTCACTTGCCTCAGCACTGGCATCATCATCAAATTCGCTGTCATCTTCAGAGCTTTCATCCGCTGCGGCAAGTTCGGACTCCGACAGCTCGAATGCAGATTCTTCCTCCTCGGATCCACCGTCCTCGGAATCAGACTCTGCCGCAAGGAACGACCATCCACCATCAGCAAAGAAGCCGTATGGATCACTCACGACAGTCTTCATGATCGTGGTCCAGTTAAGATTCAGCGGTCCTTCTGTGAATGCAATGTCAACAGAATCGAGCCAGTCCTTCACCCCTTCGAGGGATTCGACAGGGATTGTGTTAACATGGACAGGAGGCCTGTGGAAATCTTTGAAGACAAATACTAGGTCAAAATTCTTAAGCCCGAACTATAGGTATGTTAGTAACAGCGAAGCTGGACTATGCTAAAGCCTGCACATACCTGCACCCTCTCTAAATGAGCGATTTCGATCTCGTTCAGAGTTATCACAAGAAAAGGGGGCTCTGTCAACTGAACCAGGGCATCCGTAGTTGGCTGAATCAAGACGTTGGAGCGGTTCGGCACACCAGTAAAACCAATCTCCCTGAACGGGATGTCAACGTCTACTCCTTCATCCTTACCCGCATCTGCTATTTTCTCAGCAAAGGCTTTGAATTCCCGGTCCAAGGCTGCCCTCCGTCGCCTCTCTTCTTGTTCTGCCTCGAACTCTTCTTCGTCACCATAACGATGTTTGCGCCTACGATTGCCAGTCTCATCGAATTGCATCTCAGTAGCCTCGCGGTAAAACTGCACATCCCTGGTCTTCCGCTTGCCAATCATGATGGGTGTTTTCAGATGGACGTGTATCAGCACGATCAATTCATGGGCACAGGGCTGGAAAAATAGGTGTTTCACATTGCTGAAAAGAACATCGACATGCTCGTTTCGGAAAGGTGACATATAACGAAGACCATTTTGGTGGATTTCGACTTCACCTGGGACTCGTTTACCGTCTAATGGAGGTCGAAGATAAACGTCAGGCAATTTCACAGGGCGACGATCTGGTAGTTTGTTAGCCCATATAAGCAACCGGTCAAAGCTATTGGCACGGACTTCTAATTTCAATAAGCTTATCTTGCTCCACTACATCTTCCATCTCCTTCTTCTCCTGTTCTCGCCTCAGGGCATTCTTCCTAAGCTCAGTAATATCTTGAGCGACCTGCGCAAGACGTTCGTTGTCTTTAGACCTGAGCGTTAAATTGCGCAAAAAGTGAGCTGACAAGTCTTCAAATGGTTGATCATCCTTCCTGCCAACACCCTGGCCTGGAGAAAGGAAGTTGATTCGAAGATAAGCGTATTCTCCTTCATCACTTTTGCTGGCATTCTTGATTGTATTGATATGAAAAGGCACTGGTCGGCCCATTATTGGGACAATAATAGTTGATGCTTTGTGGTCCACATAAATAGTGAGATCCTTCACCTTAGCAGGCAGCTGGTTATCCCTTTTGTAGGATTCAAATCGTTTAAACTTTTTCTGTGTGATTCCATTGTCGTCCCCGGTAGTTCCGGCGAATCGATCGAGGCCCTCCTTTGTCTTCTTCGTGGCCAGCTCCTTCTGATGTTCGCGACGTCGTGCCTCTGCACCTTCGTTAACTTGAGTTGGTCGCTCAGCGCGAAGTTTGGTGCGGGTAACATTCCTGCTAGCCATCGCGCCGGTTTTAACCTCCTTTTTTTCCTTGGCAGGTTTCTGAGGTTCCTCTTCGTCACCGAAGTAGAACGAGACAGAGTCCATATCAATACCTGCATCCTTGGTGAATATGTGTGGGCCATTTTCACCAACACGTACAGTGTCTGTAATAACCATAGAGTATACAGCCCTGTTTTTGTCTTTTGACTCAGGCTCTTCGACATCCGTCAGTCCCACTGTGATAGAAAGAGTCATGCCACTCTTCAGAATTTTATTCGTCTTGCCATTGAGAACCATGTTAGAGTCTCGGAGCTCGATTCCAATGCCAGCGCCAATGCTTTTCACAAAGTGGGCCTCTAACTCAGGCTTCCTGGCTCGAACCAGACCGATTGCTTTGTTATACAGATCTTTGGCTATCGTCCCATCACGAACATCTTTCATAACTGTTTCGTGGAGGTTCAATAGGAAAGCATAATTGGTCTCCTGAGACTTGCTGGGGTCTACTAAGTAGGTGCGTGCTATAATCGAACTGTACGTCTTGTAACGGATCCCAAACCCAGCAATGATAATCCCTGCCTGAAGGTTACTGTTATCAGACGTAGCTGTAAGTCGAAGATCGTATTTCCCTCCACTTTGAATAACAGGACCATATGCCCAATCAATTTGTTGGGGATCAAATTCGGCTGGCAGCTTGGCAAGTTTGCTGAAAAACTTGGAGTCGTCAATTTTCGCATCAATCCTCATTGAGAGCGCCTTGTGAGTCATTTGCTTCTCTTCGTCAAGTAGACGAGACATCTCATCAACGAAGTAATCTGACATTAAGCCACTGCATGCTCTTGATGCGTTCCGTATAGACACCTTAAAGACTTAGACATCCGTCTGATAAGCACAGAGTTGGGAGGCTCTTACCAGCTCATCTGTATCCTTCACTGAAAAGGCTGCGGAAGAAAGAGCGGGCGAAATATCAACCTCTTCTATCTCCTGCGTTATATTTGCAAACGCACGCTTCCAATCTTCTGCGAAGGGGCCAGCAGCTGTGTCTTTTGGAAGCACACCGACTTTATTCTGTTGTATCATTTTATTAGCATGCACTTTGTATATTCAAGCCCTTTGTGGCGGTAACGGCACTCACACCGGCATTTTTTATGACTTCCAAGCATTTCTCGAACGACTTGCTTTTCTCTTCTGGATCCTTGGACGTGACCAGTATTTCCACCGGAATCTTACCAACTTTCAGCGGTTCAAGGTGCTTAGCTATGTTTTGGAAGTTGAAGTCAGTACTGAGATACATAGAATCTTCATAGAAAAATTCCTCACCTTTTTTCGCAGTAGTTACAACATACATCATATCTGTTGTAAAAACCATAAGTGTAGCTGGAAATTCGTAGCCAAGAAGCCAAAACTGAAATTGATGATCAGCAAGTTAGTACCTTTGCACATCATAGATGGATGAAACGATAAGACATACATGAATCGCGTTATTTTTCTGGAAGCTATTTGCTTCATCTGTTTTCCCCATTAGGATCACGATTGATCCTACGCCGCCAAAAACAGCGTTCCCAGATCGTTTGTCTGCTTTCCATGCTGTATAGAAGCTCGAAAGTCGGTTAAAAAAGGCGGTTTTATCGATCACAATTTCGTCAGCCATGGTTAGTACGGCCTCTGTCGAGAACTTGATACCACCCGGTTTTCAGTTAAGACGGAGTAGCGGAATACAAGTATAAGTAATGGAGAAAGGAGGAAATATGATTCCGAGCATGTATCATGCAACAACCCAAGTAGCCTGTAACGGCACGGCTACTTTAGGTTGATAAGAGGTTGAGGAAGCATACAACGTAAGTATTAAGGCTCGGGAACCTGAAGCGAACGCGGGTCAGCAAAGCGCGTTTTGGGCAAAGCCGTTAAATGTTTGCACTGTTTGATTTTCAATCATTGACCCTTGTACTCCATCCATATCTTACTGATTGATTGTTGGTGAAATCTGAAAATCTCATGGGGGCTGAGGTACGAGCACAGTTATAGTCTTCCTTTACACAACGTCAAATTATTCTTTAGCAGTTTTTAATTTATCTCCCATCGACGGTATTATCTATTTCTTTGACTGATTGTTTCTAGACTTATTATCGTTTTTGTTTCATTGCTTTTAGCGTACCGGTTCCTTCGTCACTTTCCTGATGGAGCATATCAAGTCTAACATTGCAAAATGGAATCAAAAAAATGCCTTACCCCTGATGATACATTAGACTACATCATTAGTGCGGACTCCGAAAGTTCCTCTCAGAGGAAACCACGAAACAATGCAGCCACCGGGGCTTCTGCTGCTGGCGTTCGAGCTCTTAGCGCGCAGTTGGTTGCATTCTACTTCAGAGCGCCCATAAAAGCTTTCTTCCGCACCAGAGTTGAGTATGGAACTGCGGCTTTCTTTCCCTCTTTTCTTTCTTATTGACGATATCTAATATTAACTTGAATTCTCTCCTTCAGTTATATGGTACTTGCATCCATCATGCTGTTCTCGTAACATTTCTCACCGACTAATATACTTTTCCCATGACAGGCATTTGCCAGAGCTGTCAATCCTCATTCAGCTGAAAGCCGATGGTCTTTGCGTACCACAACACCGGGGTTACTTGTTCATGCTGTTCGCACATATGGATGGCGTTTTATTCCAAACCAGATCATGCCTCCCCTTTTGGCAAATGCTGGGTGGGTTTACTCGACACCTTGGGGGTGTCTAAATGAAGCACGTTGAAGGGAAATTCTTGTATCGTATATTGACTTATGTGAATAGGGTTGGTGCTGTGTTGTATACATCATACCTCCAAGTCCTTGGAGGCTTGTATGAACCAGTGTCTCGTGGGGTGAAGCGTATTTACCCGCCTGCTAGTCCATTGTATACATTTACGGCTGGTTTTACAGCTGGAACCATCCAGTCAGTCGTGGCTGCGCCTTTGGATGCACTTCAGGTTCGTCTTCGTGCGAATGACATACTCGACGGCCAGTATCGGAGTATGTGGCATTACGGTCAATATAAACTCAAACAAATAGGCATTCGTGGTATCTTCGCTGGGTGGAGTCTGTCCTTTCTACGTGACGCTTTTGGGTATGGCGTCTTTTTCTCGTTCTTCGAGTATATCAAATCGCAGGCATACTATTCTTTTATTACGGGATACTACGGATCATTGGGCGTTCTGCACATGGACGAGTTACCGTCTACTCAGTCCAGTGATCGCGGTGTTCCGCTCATCAAGCCCCACTATACTCTGGAGCCATGCTTCTTGATGGTCGCAGGTGTTGCGGCATCCGTAGCGCAACAAGCAATACAGCACCCGCTGAGCCTCATACAAAACCTCCACGTTGCGCGGCTAGAATATCTTGATCGCCAGGCAAGTCTCCACCCTCCTAGGCGACAAATGCTACGCCTCTATTATCTCGCTTATCAGGAGACATATAAGCGATGCAAAAAGAAGGCCACGCGAGCTGGTGGCTGGCGCCGGTGGTTGTTTCGCGGATTTGTAAGAAACGCTATTCGCCAAGTGCCTAGCACTAGCACTGGTCTGGTGATCTTCGAATTGGTGCGTCGTAAATATGCCAATTTGGCAGATGCGGTGTATATTCGGAAGGATGGGTATGATATTATTCTATCATGAAGCTACCTCATCGCACATGATACTTTAGGATAGGGCATCACCCGAGGGGTTAGTAAGCGAATGGGGCAAATTAGCATTCTGGTTGGAAGATGACGCAGTTTAGATTGTGTTGTGATGTCAACTGAGTCCCGTCTAATGCTGCACGTGATGAAAGCATACTTGTACTAACATCTAATGTTTTTTCTTGATAATTAGAAGTGTACGTATAGGGCATATTACTCTTATGAGGTGCGACAGTCTATATTTTCGGCTACTCCTCTCACGAAATGGTTAAGTAAATAAGTATAACAAAAACTATTAGTGGATTCCTTGGCTGTGTTTACCCATGCCTTTTGCAGGTAGATGATCCCAAAGACTAATCATTTCGTTCTACCTTTAGTAGTAGTAACCTAATTAAAACAACTGTTAATGATCTACTCGTCATGATTATTAACAATCCCTAGAGCTTCAAAACTGCGTTGGCATCATGGACAGGTTCCATTGGCACACGAGGGTGTTTGTCCAGACTTAGTAAGCCAGTACTACTGAGCCCGGCCATGCAACCTGTATACAATATAAGATAGCGTTTAAATATCTCAAATACTAGAGCTAGTAGAGATCTAATATTTAGGATATAGACTAATATATATCTACAGATATATATATATGATAAAGAGAACTATATAATCAGTAAACTACTAGGTAATATAAATTACCTTGTATTTTTGTAATTTATTTATAATGGCATTTAGAACATCAAAAAATATATATTAAAAATCTTATATATAGATGTGATATTTACATACTTTATATCTATATATGTTTTAAAATTATATTCGTACTACCTCTGATTGTTGAGATATTTGGATTATTAAAAGCACTGTTTTATATGGAAATGGAATACTGAGGTGGCCCGCTGGGTTGCATGGCCCGGTCGTTTACCGATTACGTTAGTGGTAGCTATGTAGTAAGTTGATTTAGTCTCCCGATACCGAGTGTTTGTACTGACATTTCCTATTGACTTGAATTTGATGTTAAATCTACTTGGAGAGAAGGTTGGTCCTGCTAGGTAGGCTAGTAGCTTAAAAACCAATTCAATCGAATGTGATGCATTAGGCACTATACCCAGTGGGTACTAGGCGGCCCATTTTTAATTGATCCACCCTCCCGCTGGTTGCGGAGGTTCTCCCCCCCCAAAAGTACTCTATACCCTTGGTACTACTAGTAGTGCATCTCCCTTCCCCGGTCACAGTAGCAAAGAGTACTCAAAAAAAAGTCATCAATACTACTGTGCTCCTGGCTACAGTTGCTCGCTTTGCTATCTCGAGGTATAGCAGATCACTGTTTCCCTCTCACTCTCTCACTTTTACGGCTTTTATGTTGTGTGGAGCATCCTTCTACTATCCTAAGAGCCCATTACGTTCATTTGGTCAGCCGTACGTATAGTTACTTGATTTTAGTTTCATCACCTGCTAACGTAGATTTGCCCTATGTGTGCCTAGCCTATTGACAGCCTTATTTGGTATTCTTCCTTACTTCCACCTGACCGTCGCTCCGTCTCCTTTTTTTTCTCTTTTTTTTCTCCCTCACTTACTTCCCCCCTTTTCTCCGGCTAAATCGCCTCAATCTTCGTCATCCTGCATCGTCGGTCAAACTGCTTGTCTCGTGAGCGGAATCCGAAGTGCCATCACCGCTTTCTATTCTCGTTGATCAACTAGTTTCCCAGCACCCTGTTTTACCGTGCTTCTCTTCTGATCTACCCCTTTCAGACGGGGAACATCGGGACAGGCCTGTTAGTTCTTATGCTCCTTGATGAGATTTTCTTAATCCGTCTCTGCGGATGAACACGGGGGTTCTCTGTCCGTATCACTTATTGATCCCCCCATCAAGCGTTCTACCGACTCACCTTTCACCGTAAGAAGGGCTGGTGTCTCAGCCCATCACAACCGTCAACATTACTTCGACATCTTCACCACGAACTTCCTCAAGTATACCCTTACGGTCTCTACAGTACTGGTCTCAGCCAGCCTCTGTACAGTCTGTCAGGACATTCGAATCTGCTAGTGAGAAGGGTAGCCGGCGTTCTTTATCTGCACAATCTGCCGAGTCTGAAGATTCACTTTGGATAGACACTGGTGACTTAGCTGAACAGCTGGCTGATGAAGAAGATCCTCTCCGGATCCGCCTCAGAGAATCTCTGGACCGTGAGATATCTAGCCCTAGTCGACTGGGGTCGAGGGCCCGAGCAAAACACCCGAAACGAGTGCATTACCCAGACGAAAGCAACCTTATCACTGGGCAAGCCGAAGCCGAGAAAGTATCGATAGAGATACCCCGCCCTCCGCCTCGACGTATCTCACGGATCGAACGTCTTCTAGCTGTTATAATGTCTCCAAGCAACCGACAGACGGCACAGGTGCATGGCTTAGTTGGGAAGCCACTGCTGTGTGTAAATCCTGAATCCCTACTTCTCTATTAATCCCTGCATTGTTCCTGCTGACCCCGCAAAGGTACTTCACTAGTGTTTTTGTATCTTTAGGCGTCTTTCTCTTTGGTTATGATCAAGGTGTTATGTCTGGTATCATCACGTTCGTGTTCTCCCAGATACAGTATCCGACGGTTCCCAAATTAATAGCAATGCAGTGGTTGGTATTTCAAGGATTACTTTAACCAGCCATCGCGCGCTGCGATTGGCACGGTTGTGGCAATTCTCGAGGTTGGGGCCTTTATATCCTCATTACTTGTTGGACGTATTGGAGACTTGATAGGTCGCCGGCGGACTATTCTATATGGGTCAATAGTCTTCTTCATAGGTGGGGCATTGCAGTCATTCGCAAATGGATTGGCCATGATGATGGTCGGCCGTATCGTCGCTGGTTTAGGGGTTGGTGCATTGTCAACAATCGTACCTGTTTACCAGTCTGAAATATCGGTAACTATAAGCCCCAACCTTGACAGGATTTCTATTACTACTTGTCAGTTTTTGACCCCTGCTGACGTTTATTAACAGCCCCCTCACAATCGAGGAAAGCTGGCTTGTATTGAGTTCACCGGAAATATTTCCGGATACGCCGCCAGCGTCTGGGTTGATTACTTCTGTAGCTTCATTGACAGTAACTACTCATGGCGCTTACCGTTACTGTTCCAGTGTGTAATGGGAGCTCTCCTTGGACTAGGAAGTCTCATCATATGTGAATCACCGAGGTATGAGGGTACGCTTATAATGAAGATTTGTGCTAATATTCCACTCCACCAGATGGCTGTTAGACAATGATTATGACGAGGAGGGCATGGTAGTCATTGCTAATCTCTACGGACAAGGCGATTTACATAATGACAAGGCAAGGCAGGAGTACAGGGAAATCAAAATGGATGTCCTTCTTCAGCGGCAAGAAGGTGAGAGATCTTACACTGACATGTTCAAGCGATACCGCAAACGGGTCTTGATAGCCATGTCCGCTCAGGCGCTAGCCCAGCTAAATGGTATCAATGTAATCTCGTACTACGCTCCGCTTGTTTTTGAATCAGCAGGGTGGGCGGGCCGCGATGCTATTTTGATGACCGGTATCAATGCAATTTCGTACCTCGCATCCACAGTGCCTCCGTGGTACCTTGTTGACCGATGGGGAAGGCGACCAATCCTCCTTTCGGGAGCAGTGGCTATGATTATCTCTCTTTCGTTGATCTCGTACTTCATTTTCATCGATGTTGCAGCAACTCCCACGCTCACTGTAATTCTCGTTATGATCTATAATGCTGCATTTGGCGCATCTTGGGGACCTATCCCATGGCTATATCCGCCCGAGATCCTACCATTAAGCATTCGCGCAAAAGGTGCCAGTCTTAGCACCGCTACAAACTGGGCTTTCAATTGGCTCGTCGGAGAGGTCACACCTGTCCTTCAGGCCGTTATCAAATGGCGTCTCTACCTCGTACACGCCTTCTTTTGTGCGTGCAGCTTCGTCCTTGGTCAGTATTACCATCTCTGACATATTTTTCTATTCTGACATGTGATCGATTTAGTTTACTTCTTGTATCCGGAAACTAGTGGTGTCCGCCTTGAAGACATGGATACTCTGTTTGGGGACGCAACGACCGCCATGCCAACACCCGCTTCGCAAGGGGAGCGTGGCTCTCTCATGAGCGTTGGTTCTCCTGTGTCTGCGCTTGACATTCGGCGGCAATATGGCCAATTTGGACCAGATAATGCCATACCTGGCTTAGAAATTGATCCTCCAAGCATCAATCCTGGTGAGAACGCTAAAGTGATACGGCGTGGTTCTCAAGAAGGCAGTGGCGACCGCCGTGAGGGATTCGGTGGTTGGATCTCGAATATGGTCTCTCGTCATAAGGGATCATCAGGGCAAGGACTACAAGCTAATCAATATAGACGTCTTGGACAAGTCGACGCGGAAGAGTAGTGAGACAGCTGTTCGTCTTCAGATCACAACGTTCCTATATAAGACCTGTCCTTCATCATCCTACCTTCTTCCCCCTCGTCTACACACTCGCCTTTTCTCTGCCCCTTTCTTTCTTTTGAATTTGGTCTCTCAATATGCCACACTTTCACTTGTCTACTGGCCCTCTACTTCGTGTCTATATTCTTCTGTTCCATTTGATCGTCATATCACACCCTTTTTCCTACCACCGACACATCTACTTTTCTCGTTTACCATGTTGCGTAGAAATAACGGGGATTTGCCTTGATATATGCCTTTCATGAGATAGAGTGGAGTTGTCAAAATATCACTGATTCACCCATCCTGAGATACCAACCGGGACTGGATTTCGCAATCTACTCGGGTCGTCACTTTTGCGGTAATAAACGATGGAGATCAAAACCTTGCCTTCGATCACCCCCCTCCAAATCAGCTTTTAGGTTACGGATGTCTCTACGGAATTTATAACTCTCCATCTTTGTGCTGCGTTCCTTAATAGTTCCGACGGGGGCGGTATCTGTGTAATTAATCATATTCAGGCGTTCGCTGATCTTTTCCAAGGCGTGTGGCAATTCCTAGGTAGGCGCTGATGGTCTCCCGATTACTATAGTAGAGGTTTCAGATTGTGTGGTTAGGTCAGGGCCAGAGCTATTTCGCGATCTAGTTAAAATGATAAACCGGTCGATACGACATGACCGAAGTAAAGTATCAGAACACGATTTTATGTACGGAGTCGTGGCAGCGAGCAATACACACAAGAAAACAGTTATAAACCACTTAATCTGTTTTACTTCTGGGTAAGTAAAGGTTTAGAGAGCTCTCCAGACTCTCAGACAGTGCTTACGCGAGCCTGTGTAAGTCCAGTGCATAGCATCAGGGGAGAAGGATGGTTACATGATTTTGCTTTTCAATCACCGTTAATTTGTCTCATTGGTGTCATCACTACTAGTATAAGTACCATAGGGCAAAGCTACAGTAGTAGTAGTGGTCTCCGTGCCTGTTTATTAGAAAAAAACCAGTCTACCTAAACATCAGGAGTTGATCAAGTCAACTTAGGTACCTGAGTGAGCATTTGAAAATTGTAAAATTTTAGGCCAACATAAGTATTCCTTGAAAGAAATCTTCTCAAGTACTGGTACATACTTCGTACCAAGTAATCAATATAGTACTATGAAGTCCCCGCCTAGTAGTGTTCTAGACCATCATCGTTTTTTGTTACTTGAGCGTGTACTCAAAACTGTTGGTAGCTCTCTAGGGTTCATAACTAAATTCGTATGATCGTTGCTCCTTCCATTTCATCTTCGCAGTTCCTTTGGCATACGTAGTATTTAGACTTTTTGATTATAGATTGCAGTCGACTTAATAGATTCTTCTTGTAAGCATCTACTTCAGAAGACGTGGTGGACTCTCAACATGAGATGATTTCAAGAGAGCAAATACTTTCTACTTGGAGAGAGAAAGAGAGAGAGGAAGAGCTCGTATACGATACCTAGACTCACCGGTGTTTGTTCGCCGAGTAGTATGGAGAGTTTTTGGTCATCAGAGGTGACTGTTTCATTTGTGTACGCATGTACATTGTTCGGGATTGAATGTGGCCTAGTAAGCGGGGCCGCAGCTTGAGACGACCGCGCCGGTTTTTCCGTGTTATGTCCAGGCCAACTCTCCATTTGCTTCCCACTACGTACACTGCTGCCCTGCATCTGAAAAGTACTGTCGTCTTTCATTTCCAATGCCTTCGTTGTCTTCCTACATCCTTTGACTATTCCCCTGTTCCCTTCTATTGTCTTCTACATTCGGTCCTTTTCATTCTTCTGCTCCCCCAATTATTCAATTCGCCTCAATTGATCCACCTGTCTACTACCGAGAACCGTAGACCAGGCCCTCGCCCATTGCCTAGTGTTCGCGAAGCTCCATGTTATGCTATCGGATATGACCGTATCTTATTATTGAACTCGGTTCCTTTTCCTTGTGAAGCATTTTCTTCCTTTCTTTTTATTGCCTTTTTCTTCTATTCCTACGGCTGTGTCGATTACTCAAGTCGGCTCTTCGTACTTCCGCTATTTACTTCTTTAATAATAAACCCGGTGACTTCTAGGGAGAGACGTCCATCATGGCTGAACCAGGAATTGCATTAAGCACTGGGGTCAACTTAACCTCTGATGTGCGGCGCCGAAATGTCCTGCACATGGAGGGGCCTGGAAGGGGGGCTGGTGGCATGGAGGAAATCCATAGCAAGCCCAAGCCCAAGGTATTTTTCCTCACAATTCTAAGCCTATACGATACTCAGTGACTAACGTCTGTCGGATTGAAAAGCAGGTTCACTCCCGTATTTCGATTGTTGATCAATGGGAACCTGTGGTCATGCCTCTCTTGTTGACAGCCGTAGCTATCTTCACGCGCATGTATCGTATTGGTCGCTCGAATATTGTGACTTGGGATGAAGCGCAGTAAGGAAAACATATTCCCTAATGAGTTATACGGTGTCGACCCAGTTTCTTACCCCTAGGCTTAGCTTTGGCAAGTTCGGATCACACTACCTGAAACGCGAGTTCTACTTCGACGTACACCCACCACTTGGAAAAATGCTTGTCGGCTTGTCAGGATATCTTGCCGGCTACAACGGGTCTTTTGAATTCAAATCTGGCGAGAAGTATCCAGAAGAAGTCAACTATACTTTCATGCGTGTGTTTAATGCCGCGTTTGGTGTCGTGTGTGTGCCACTTGCTTATTATACAGCTCGAGAACTTGGTTTCCGCAGGGCTACTGTCTGGCTCGTTAGTTTGATGGTGCTATTTGATAACTCATATGCAACCATCTCTAGATTCATCTTACTGGATTCCATGCTGCTGTGCTTCACGTTCACTACTACCCTCTGCTGGGCCAAGTTTCACCGACTGCAGCACGCGAGTTTCTCAACTGAGTGGTTTATCTGGCTATTCTTGACTGGGATAAGTATTGGTTGTGTGTGCAGTGTGAAATGGGTAGGCTTCTTTTGCACTGCTCTTGTAGGCCTCTATACGATCGAAGATCTATGGAATAAGTTCGGCGATCTAAAAATGTCAGAGGTCAGTCACGGAAGAACCTAGCGCTCCTAACCTGTTGCTAAACTCGCTGGCAGGTTGTCCTTGCGAAACATCTCTTGGCTCGTGTTGTTGGACTGATTGTCATACCGGTTTTGGTTTATGTATTTTCATTCTACTTACACTTCTTGGTTCTGGAAAACAGTGGACCCGGTGACGCTCAGATGAGTTCACTTTTCCAGGCCAATTTGAGAGGAACAGAGGTCGGGAAAGATAGTCCTTTGGAAATTGCTCTTGGCTCAAGAGTCACACTGAAGAACATGGGTTACGGCGGCGGACTTCTCCATTCGCATATCCAGACATATCCCGAAGGATCCTCTCAGCAACAAGTTACTTGCTATCACCACAAAGACGCCAACAATGACTGGTTCATCTACCCCAGTCGTCACGAGCCAGACTATGATCCAAGTGCGCCCCTGCAGTTTGTAAGTGATGGTGCTGTCATTCGTCTTATTCATGGGCAAACAGGTCGGAATTTACACTCTCATGCAATCCCTGCACCAATCTCCAAGTCCCAGTACGAAGTGTCGTGCTACGGCAATATTACGATCGGTGACGATAAAGACCATTGGGTGGTTGAGGTGGTTGATGATGTTGCATCGAGGGATAGAAGTAAAATCCGCACCCTTACTACTGCATTTCGCCTGCGACATCCTGTCTTAGGTTGTTATTTACGAGCCGGCAACGTCAATCTCCCGCAATGGGGTTTCAAGCAGATTGAAACTACATGCGTGAAAGAGAACAAACCGAGCGATGTATACACACACTGGAATGTCGAGTCTCACTTTAACGAACGGCGTAAGCTTCAAAAATTTTTGTTCCCTTGTTTATCTAAAAAAAAACGTATTGACAGTTGATTTGATAGTTCCGCCGGGTGATCCAGGATCTTACAAGTCGCCTTTCCTGAAAGATTTTATCCACCTGAATGTTGCCATGATGACGTCCAACAATGCACTGGTTCCCGACCCAGATAAGCAGGATGATCTCGCCTCAAAATTCTGGCAATGGCCCATACTTAATGTCGGGCTTCGGATGTGCTCTTGGGACGACAATACCATTAAATACTATCTCCTTGGCAACCCCTTCGTTTACTGGGGGAGTACGGTTAGTCTTGGAGTCTTTGGGCTTGTGGTTATTTGGTATCTCGTGCGTTGGCAGCGAGGTTACAATGAGCTTTCCCAAGCGGATATTAACCATATCCACTATTCTGGCGTGTACCCGGTCGTTGGATGGATACTGCATTATCTGCCTTTCATTGTTATGGGAAGGGTGACATATGTTCATCATTACTACCCAGCACTGTACTACGCCATACTTACCTTTGGGTTCTGCGTCGACTGGCTCACGCAAACAATGAATGGTAAACTCCGCTGGGCTATCTATTCTTTGCTTTACGCTCTCATAATCGGTATGTTCCTGTATTTCCGGGCGATTGTGTTTGGCATTGAAGGCTCGAGTCAGCAGTGGGCTCATTTGGACTGGTTGAGCGGCTGGCGCATAGCCAATTGAAATACCTCGCGTCTTCTGACATTCCTCTTTCCACTTCTCTCCTTTTCTATTTCCTATATTTGTCTTTCTTTCCCTTCTATTATCACACCGTCCTGTTTCCAGTATTCTATACTTCTATTGTTGTACTATGAAAACACTTCTGCTGTAGCCTGTGTACTATCGCGTTTCGATCATGCTGGCGAAATCAAACAAGGCTCGGTCGGTAGCTTAACCCGTCAGACCCAAGAACAAGACATATTGAGTTTCGATAGTATTTCCGAAAATATGCAGGGCATACTCTCCCAAAGCTTAGCTCTAGCTCTTGACACTTGCTTCTTAAAGAGGATAACTTCTCAAAATTTTCTCAGTTTTCAGGCAGTTTCGCATAACATCGCCATCGTTGGCGTTATGTACTTAACAACAGTTTGCAGCCCAACCGTTTCCACCCCTGCGCATTGCATCATTCAGACCCAGTGTAACAGTTTTGGGTACGCTAGTGTTTGCCCCCCCGGAAGCGCCGAAACCCTTCACTCCACTTCTGCGGTCATTTAGATCGTATCTGCCCGCTTCGATGTTTCGATAGATTCTTTCGGCGACCTCAACGAAAGCACGCTCGACGCCATCGCCAGACTTTGCGCTGGTCTCGACGTAGCGTACGACATTGTTCATGCGACACCACTCCTCCGCCTCTCGCCTCGTAACATGCCTCTGACTCCGTTGCGAATCATCACTAGCTAGATCGCTTTTGTTACCGACAAGTAAAACTACGATATCCTCTTCCGCAATTTGCCGCAAATCTTGCAGCCACTGGGTGCATGAAGCGAATGTAGATGGCCTCGTTATATCGAACACAAGCAGAGCTCCAGAGGCACCGCGGAAATAAGACCGTGTGATGGATTTGTACGTTTCTTGACCTGCCGTATCCCACAACGATAATTTCATCTTCTTTTGTGACTCGGGTACCTTGCGCGGAGGGTTAGGTAAGCCCGACATGACAAGCTCATTGGAGGTATCTAGAGCTATTGCCAGTGAAGAGGTCCGGCTGTGAGGGCTATCGTTTGGTTCTATTTCCAAGGCCTTTGAAGCAGGTGGCCCAACTGGAACTATGCGCGATCCAAATTCCACACCAATAGTCACATCGTGGGAAGATGAAAAGCGTCCTTCGCAAAGTCGGATAGTTAACTATAGCAGGGATTAGTGCAGTTGAACTATGACGATCTGGGACCTATGAGGACACTCACGCTAGACTTTCCAGTTCCGGAGTCACCGATACAGACAAGCTTAGCGATGTAGTCCCATGGCTGGGACATGGATACAGCAGAGTTTATTATGTCTTGAATGCAGAGTATTTGATTCTCGATTAATTGATATCCGCCAGCTCAAGTGTTTGAGAAAATCATGCTCCGAAAGCCGTCGCTAATAAACCGCACGGGAAAATCCCGAGCTAAATGATGGTGCCAGAGGTTCTGAAGACCAAGTGTACGGAGTATTATATGAGGATTGCCCGAGGCGGTAGTCCTTAGACCATTTGGAGGCGGGTTCCCAGGTGCACCGGTGCCCACGTGATCAACATTAGCAAAACCTCTCCCTCTTTTACCGGCCCAAGAAAGCGTTCATATAGTTGATGATTACCTATCGCGGCGCGAAACAAACAATGTCACCTAGTAGGAGTAATATTCCTCCAGACAAGACGAGGCGACTTTGATATGACATCATTCAAAGCCAATGAGCTACTATAGTAGCCTTGTCACAAAAGTTGGGCTGTTCGATTGCATAGGGATCCAACAATCTATTCGGGAGCTAGGTCAAATTTCTAACCGGGTACTCACTTCATGAAGTAACGTTACATACCTACCGACATCCATTGTTATTTTTCGGGATATTCGGATCCGGTGCTGAAACCCAATCATTCCTAGACCTGCGTTTAATACTACATATTCTATCAAAGAGTTGCTATGGTGGTGATCTGCTAAGCTCTGTGGAGCACCTGTGTGGGTCTTCATCTAGTCCTAAGTACGTACATAGGCATGAGGAGCTTTTCTGGAGGGGGGGGGGAAGGCTTCGGGAAACATATCAGAGAAGTCAGTCAATTTCTCAGCCTGTACGCCGTACTCTGTTCTATAGTGAAAATGGGCCTTCAAGTGCAAGATGCACCCGGAAGCTGAGTCATCTATCACCATGACCTTACCTTATGACGCTTGCACCTTACTTCTCCCATACTGATTCACCTTAACAGGTGCCTTACGACATAGGCCCCCGTTTTCTCTTCTTTCTAAAACCTGCCATATACTTATCTGAGAACTTTAACTCAAGTATATATCTTACTGGATGCTCCCCTTGACAGCCTCCATGTACCATCTATCTTAAAATTATCACGAACACCATCGGAGCTCACCGCTTATTCCTCCAAACGAGCAACATTCAGGACGGCTGATGAGCAGCAACCGCCTTGACCCCCTGATAGGCCCTGCGACGGAACCTAGTCAGATATGTTTTCAGAATGTATGTGCTGTATACATCTATAGAGCTGGCGTAATTTCAGCCTGCTCGCTGGGCTGACATTGCTCACCATCACAGATGCCTCCCGCTTCCTTGCCCAGTCACAGTCACGACTAGTCCCTCATTCTGAAGAAACGCGCAGAAAAGGCCATGGGCGCTTCATGCAACAACCGAGAAATTCTCGCATTCTACCCTCGCGGTCCTTTTTGCAAAGAGCGACTCTTGACCCGTATCACCCGGCGACATCTCAGATATCCAACCTTCCCTTTTCTCGGAACTTGGCCCGGCCGGCGCCCCTTTTTTACAGTGCTACTGACGAGTTCCGTGAAGAGGATGATGAAGCAGAGCATGAACGTGAAATCGCCGACTTCTACGCCCTTCAGAAATCAAGACGGAATTTTGGTAGTAGTCATCTCCGAGACTCATCGGAAATTGACGAAGAAGATGACCATTCTAGTAGTGCTGAGGAGAATGGAGTAGCCAGATATGGCATGTATAGCAAAGGGCAGGGTATCAGGAGCTCCTGGCGCCCCGTGACGTCCTATCATAACGAGCGAGACGTGAATGTTGGCCCCGTGGCTGAGGGTGTTGATGTTGAAGACGGACCACGCCTGGACGGAGACAATATCAAAGCTAGAGAGAAACTAGTTGACGTTCATCTCGAAGATAGCCTGCGATCTACCGTGGATAATGATAGAGTCGATTCTTCAGAGACAGGCGATGATAATCCTCCCTCTATCCAACGATTTCGGGAACAGCCTCAACAACAGAAGGGTAATTTTGGCATAGACTCATTTTTCATGCCCGTGAAAACGGATCGACAAACATTAACAGATGACCCCCAGCCATCAAGTCCCACAAATTCTCTTCGAATGTCGTTTGTACCGGTAAGAACGGAGTCGCCCGTACATGATGCCTTTTGGGGTCAACTCTTCTTGATATCCCTCGCTTGTCTTTTCGCTACATCATTCCTTGTCTATCTTCATACCTCGGCTCCCTCCGGGGACAAATCGAAGTGGGGCGACACTGTGTACTTGACTATCCACGCCTCCTTCTATCTCCTAGGTGTGTATACCGTTGTCTCGATTTTTGTCTCACTGCTGTGGCTTGCGCTACTGCGATCCTACGTGCGTCAACTGGTTCACGTGATCTTATTCGCTGTTCCTATCATTCTGTATTCTTTCTCTCTTTATCCATTTGTTTCAAGCTTCAGAGGCGCCTGGCATGGAACAAGCATACAGGATAAAGTGATGAGATGGGGTTCCATCATCCCGTTCATCATGGCTAGCGTGTGGATATACAATGTAATCCGGGGCCGCCATGCTATAGGCAAAGCAATTGGTATTCTGGAGTTTGCATGTCGGATCCTCGCCGCAAACCCGGAGCTACTAATATTTGGTCTTGGCATTCTCGCCTTCACCGTCTCATGGACGTGGTTGTGGATGCTTATGTTCACGCGGGTGTTTCTAGGAGGAAATATAACGGGGTCGAAGCGCTTCGTTGTCAGTTTCAGTAGTTGGTGGCTGGGGGTCTGCTTCATTCTTGTCTACCTATGGTCACTGGGAGTCGTGGCGGGTATTCAACGTGCAGTTACAGCTGCTACAGTAAGCCAGTGGTACTTTCATCGACTCGCAACCCCTGCTCCAACATCAAGGCGAATTGTTCGGGCCGCAATTGTGCATTCATTCACGGCTTTATTTGGCACAATTTGCTTGTCAAGGTTAAGCGCACTGCTAATTCGACTTCCTCTTCTCTTCCTCCCGAGTCGTGTCACCTTTGTCTTAAGCTTGTTCACTTACTCCGTTGCACCCGCTCCGGTCACAACGCTCACAGACCCCCTTGCACTCACTTATGCTGCGATACATTCACAGCCACTGATGGTGTCTGCTCGAAGCCTTACACGTATGACGGCTCTCTCGCCTGCTATAGTTAGTCCCTCGCTGCACCCGCGGTCCTTTTCACGACCACGCGAAACCATGACACCTCTTCTTCCATATCGGCTCTCAAAGCTTATTCTCCATGCTGCCCGACTTATGATGTCTCTGGCTCTTGGGTTTGGAGGTTGGGTGACTACTGCTCGTGACCTAGGTGTATCAAGTAGTAGTGGTGTCGCTCGAGGCAGTTTGTACGCCTATGTGGTCGGGCTGATTGCAGGGACGATTGGTTGGAGTGTGCTGGGAGCAATAGAATGTGTAATTGCTGATATTGTAGATGCTTCCGTTATCTGCTGGAGCAGTGAAGTCGGCGCATATGGCAGAGAAGCTAGGTATTGTCGGGAGGCTGGCTGGGTCTTTGGAGGGGAATTGAATCCCAGCTCCCCCTATACGAGCCATCGATAGGCACCTTAACTGCCCAAGCGGTTGCATCGCATAACATAGCGCTAGGATCATTGTTTAGCTTTTTGCGCTTCTTCTGCTCCATTCCCGCGCCTTCTATTTTACTTCCCTCTCGCTTTCTTCCCACCATTCTTCTAATGCGGCCGTCGGTGTCTTCATACGAGAAAGCCGATATCCCCTTATTATCTCAGCTTTGAGCACTTCAGAGTTGCCGCCATGATTATTAAACGTGAGCATCGATTTGAATTTTCAGCGGTGTGTTCTAGGTGTTGCATGTCGGTGCTTCATGGCGTTAGATCTCGAAGGACTTACCTTCAATGACATGCATGGCCCAGATCTAATTGAGGCAAATCGATATATTGCTGCAGATTGACGAGCTTGCACGGAAATGAAAATATTTTGTGACTGTTTCGCGTAGGTCGTTTACAGGGTAGAGGCTATGAATATCGCTTGAGTGACTCCCTGTAGAATGCATTGAGTTGGGATTGACTACATTGAAAATTAGTCCAAGTATTACCGATCTAACCGCAAAGATTTACGTCCTGAATAATATCTACACTAGTCTGCAGAATACAGAAAAGTACTCTCATAGAAATAAATATACCTGAGCCAGGTGCAACTATACATGACCTCTATCACAAAATGGATATAACCCGTGGTATCATAGTATAATAACAGGTAACAAATGAATGATATCTGTACGCCACTTGCTTCTCGCCTAACTTCCAATGACGCCAACGCAGACCGCTGGAAATCTTAAAAAGAAAAAGAAAGAAAAAAGAAGAGGGGTGTGGGGGTTGAAAGATTGAGATAAGGAGATGCTATAGACAGAGCCGACCACTCCATTCCACACCTTCCCTTTTGCACCACTCTCGCAGTATTGAATAACCAAACCGGACAGTCTCTACTGGTGTGGTCATTCTTCCCAAGGGTAGGAAAAACTCACCAGAGTAGTCACCAGGTTTAAGTTGTTGCCTCCCTTGTTCAGAGTAATTTTTAGACCGCCTAGACCAAGTGTTCGGAAATTCACAAACAAGAATGTCTTCTGAAAGACCCTGTGAGCCTTCAAACCACAGCCTCCGGGATTCTTTATAACTGTCAGGCAGCCGATTCTTCAACTCCAGGATTTCCTTGCGATTCTTTTTGTTTTCATCGAATAGAACAGTATTTGCATCACTACCTAGTGTTAGTGCAGGGGTTTGCTCCCCCGGTAAAGGGGTGACCGCAAGCCTCTCTAAATCAAGCGCATGAATAGCATCATAAGATGTAGCGCCAAGAATCAAACAAAGGCTGTGAAGTCGAGGGAAGGGGGCGCTATTCTTTTTGACCACGCGCCAATAAGCGAGTATAGATAGCCAAGATGACGAGTCGCTGATCTGACGAGACAGCATCTTAGATTGATCATCAGCAACAAAGGCTAGAATGAAGCAGAGGATAGCTTCAATTGCAGTAGCAGCCGCAAGCTTCTCGTCGACATCAGTCACGCAATCCCTGGCAGTGTGCCGCTCCGCGGCATGCTTTAACTCCCGGCCTAGATTCCCGTATTTCTGATATTCGTCTTTCCAAGCTCGGCGCTCACCATTGCGTGACGCGCCTGGCTGATGGCTTACTTGTGCCAGAGATGGTTTTACAGCTATGGCCGAATCCCCTGACGGACATTTGATAGTTTGCTGAGAGGATGCTCTGCCTTCATTGCTCACAGATTCTGAGCGATGACTAGAGTCTTTAACATCTTTAACAGTTGTGGCTAAGGCATGTTTGGTCTTCTCCTGGCCATATGCCATAGCACCAGGAATGGAAGACACGGGGGTTCGAGGCTTTTCTGAGCCTGCAACCCTAGGCACTTGGCTGCTCAGAACGTGTTTTAATTTCCCTTCAGACCGGTAAAGCCTAAAAGGGGAGTTATCAGACGTCGTAGCCTTTGGCACATTTTCAGTGAGTTTCTTGCTCGTATTTGATTCGAGATCGGCTGGATTCTTCACAGGTGAACTTGGAGGCACCGCTTTTCTTTTCCCAGAAAATTTAAGGAGACCCTCGACACGCTTCCTATTCGCCCTGCCATACTTGAGCTTTATCAGTAGTTGCGGTTTCGCTAATCTCTCATAGCTATTTAGCTTGTCATCTGGTTGGTATCGTGAACCGGACGTGGAAATTCCGCCTAAACAAGGATTCATAGGGTCTTGAGTAGCAGATGGACGCTTATCAGACATGGGGCTTAGGTGTTTGCTTCGCGAACCCTGACGGCTAATGGCGGGACTTGAATCTTTGTATGACGTGCCGTAATCGGAGCATTTTGCTTTGTGAGATTTGGCCCTCAGCATATCACTAGTAGGGGCATTTTTCGCCCGTGAAGAGTCTAAAACAAATGCATCCTCACCGAGTTTGGCGAGCTCTTTCTCTATATCTGGCGGGAGGGTTGGCGATAAGAGCCTAGGTAGTTTAGGGCTGCTTGAAGTTGGTGGAAGTGTGGGCGATAAGAGAGTTGGAAGACCATTGGATTTCGTGCGCCCAGACTTATTGAGCTCTGCTGCCGCTTCGGGAGAGAGTTTCGGCCTCTTCGAGACGCCTATTTCGGAACTCTTCTTTTCCTGCAATTCGGCCCGCTCTGACTCAGTCTCGGGAGCGCGCTTCCGTTCTAGGGTTTCAGAATCAGGTCGGGTAGATATGTGTGAATTCGTGACTTTATCCGAGAACCTCTGTGGATTATCTCCAGCAGGGCTGGCTTTGGGGCCTCGTCGGCTGTCGTCAAGTGCAGAGTCTTGTTGGCTGGAAGCTTCCTGGCCGAAATGTGGAGGTGAGGCTCCTGTCTTTCTTTTATTCTTATAATCGTTCAGGCTGATCTTCTTTTTGAGAGACCCATTCCATGCAGTGCCTGCTGCACCTTGAAGCCCGGAGCGCTGGTCGGACATGACGTTTCCAGTCCCGTCTGACCAATCACCAACAGCCACTAGTAAAGAATCTCCTTCGTGATGAGTTAAGAAGGTCATATACTGAAGTTGGTGCTCTTCTGGAGCGAACGGCCCGTCATTACCCACAGCCCAATTATTGACAAAGCGGCCACCAAGGCGAAAAGGCACATCGGTGGGCACAGTTAGGAGAAAAGGATAAAGAGGAAGGATGTCTTCCTTAAGACCTTTTAGTCGTCGATCGATCGGATGCTGCTCCGACGTAGATGCCCGGTTACTGGGAATCTTAGTGGTTCTTATATCATCGTCCGTGGAGCGAGAGGGCCAGTTCACCGACATTGCACCCCGTTGACCGAACGAGTATAAGATGATTGACAACCGTAGCGAAAAGTATGTTGCGGTAGTCGAATGCTAGAAAACACTATCCTGTTACTTCCGTCTTCTTTTTGCTGAGGTTTCCAGGTTAGCGGAGCTCATATGGTTTCGTTGCACGATAATATGACGTTAAGATAGTAATAAGAGCATCACAGCGATCGCCTTGCAAATTAGCCCAGTCTGCGCTCCCTCTACAAGGCTCGTCGTCGACAAACTTGTATGAGTACAGACATACGATGGAAGCGGCTAGATCTCGCTTGCCTTTCAGCCTTGTGTCACACCGCTTGGGCTTTGAAGATAATGTTGGTCACTAAATAAACGCTTGCCGAAGTTGGTCGGCCACACGAAACACGCAAGGGCGATTGTCGAGGTTTACAATCCCAGGAGCCGAACCAATGTTAATCATTCCAAATAAAGTATATTTATACAATGAGCGAGACCCTTCAAATGGACAAAGCCAGTGATTAAGCCCGCGGTCTTCACGAAAATGGAAACTGGCGACAGGCAGGCGGTGGATGCCAGAACGAGGCCATATGGACGGAGGGCCCTTTCTGTCGTTGAATGTATGTTCGTGGGCGCCCAATGGAGAGGAGCTGGAATGATGTAGGGCAATTTCAAGGGGGTAGTGAGGAGGTCGAGGTCGAAGATAGAGGAAGAAGAGGAGAAGAAAGAAAGATGGATAGATAGCAAAAAGAAAGGGGCCGAAGACCAGGACGGGAGAATGTATAGGTAGAGGCAAGAACTTCCTCATAAAGATGGAGAGGTAAACCATTCGGGACTCGGACTGGAGCCGAAGCGGAGACGCTTGGCAATACGCAATTACTACTGACTTTATAGAATATGTATACATGCTGTACTACTATCCGCATGTACATATGTACACATGTATATTCACTAGATCTTCCTGATCCCACTCGGGTGCCTATCAGGGAATGCTTTGACAGGAATCAACAAGAGCAATTTTTTGACTTTCTTTCCCACAATCCGATCAACTGGCAGAGAGTATTTCTTTCCAGAAAGCCCTGGAATGCTTCTGTTCACATTCACCAACTCCAGGGATAATCTCTACCTCTTTACATGTCAGCTGGAAGGACAAAGGCTCGTAGGTAGCTGGTGAGATGGGACTCTTCGCTACTTCATCATTTTAGCTGCTTTCGGAATGGCTTCAAGGTGGTTCCCTCTGGATATTGGATACTCCTAGCGACCTACCAGGTGTTGGCCTTAGTCTGAAATTGGCAAAGCAAGACGAATGAGATAGAATGAGCTCATGACTATATATAGACTGCTAAAGATCGCATACAAGTCAGTGTAGTTAGTTACAGTATACATTGGATTTAAGTTAAAATGAATGGCGCTGTGCATATATATATATAGTTTCTTTGCCTTTTCGCCGCCTTTCTTCCATGAAATTTATATTTATCGATAGGTTCGGAGCGGAAATGATGTCACCCCCTCCTCTCCTCCGCTTGATTTTATTTGATCCTTCCAAAACACACAGTCGTACATCTAGTTTTTCCCACAATCATAGAACGAGTCCTTTGCTATCATTACGAGTCTGTTTCGACTGATTCCCAGGCAATTTGCCTCTAATCATCTGCCTTCTCAGCCGTTGCCTTGTGAGAGACCCTCATGGTTCTTGTTGCGCTACGTCCCTTTGTAAACCGCCCTCATCTTTGCCTGTCTTTTCGCAATACCCTGCATCAGATACAAGCTGTAAGAATTCGGTCGGTTCACATGGATACTCAATCATCAGACTGTACGAAGGGGGTTTCACTGGCGAGGCTCCCAAAATCCAATACATTTACAGCCAAGCTGCCACCAGACCCTGCCTTCGAGACACCCGAGATCTCCCATGGAGCCCCGAGGCAAGCTCTTGGCCCTCGCTTGGTGAGTGGCGCTCTGTACACCTTTGTTCGTCCCGAACCAGCCAAGAAAATGGAGCTTCTGGGTGTCAGTCCCAAAGCAATGGAAGATCTGGGACTCGAGCCAGGTGAAGAGGTCACCCCTCAATTCAAAGCATTAGTCTCTGGAAATCTTTTTTTTTGGGACGAAGAAAACGGAGGCATCTACCCATGGGCGCAATGCTACGGAGGTAATGTAAACCCATTCATTGAGGTCTTTCGCTGTCCATAGTTAACAATGTGAAGGATGGCAATTGTATGTGCCCTTTGTGAACCTATACTAGGGTGGAGAAATTGACATATCACAGCGGCTCATGGGCTGGGCAGCTTGGAGATGGGGTAAGCTTTGTTCCTAGAGATTGCCGTAGACCTGAACTGACTTTGAGCAGCGTGCTATAAGCCTATTCGAGTGCACCAACCCGAAAACGAACATTCGATATGAACTACAGCTCAAAGGGGCTGGAAGGACCCCCTACTCACGCTTCGCAGATGGAAAAGCAGTCCTGCGATCTAGCATTCGCGAATTTGTCGTGTCGGAAGGTACAGGGCCATTAGCCATGTAATGCCATAGGCTTAGCTAATAACAAGCACACCGTATAGCCCTTTATGCACTTAGCGTGCCAACTACTCGAGCCTTGTCGATTACCCTACTACCTGAATCCAAGGTTTTACGCGAGCGCATTGAACCTGGGGCAATAGTGGCCCGGTTTGCCGAATCGTGGTTGAGAATAGGAACGTTCGACCTTCTGCGCGCTCGCGGTGACAGGGATTTAATCAGACAACTGGCTACCTTTGTAGCTGAAGATGTGTTCCACGGTTGGGATGCTTTGCCTGCCGCAGTATCGTTGGGTGAAAATCAGCTCATCGATGCTATTGAGAATCCAGGAAGAGGAGTCCCGTGGAACGAAATTCAAAAGCATCAGGGGGTGGGAGAGAACCGGTTTGCGAGGCTGTACAGAGAGATCGCACGACGAAATGCAAGGACTGTGGCTGCCTGGCAATCTTACGGCTTCATGAATGGCGTGTTGAACACCGACAACACATCAATATATGGTTTGTCGATTGATTTTGGCCCGTTCGCTTTCATGGATAATTTCGATCCTCACTACACACCAAACCATGATGACCATTTGCTGAGGTACTCGTACAAAAACCAGCCAACAATTATATGGTGGAACCTAGTCAGGCTAGGAGAGTCTTTAGGAGAGCTAATGGGGGTCGGAGACAAAGTTGATGAAGAAAGCTTTGTGAAAGAAGGGTTAACCGACGATGCTGCTCCTCTCGTCGTCAAACATGCTGAGGATATTATCGAACGCACGGGCGAAGAGTATAGGGTGGTATTTTTGAGTGAATACAAGCGGTTGATGGCCAGAAGACTTGGACTAAAGACCCAGAAGGAGTCGGACTTTCAGGGTCTTTTTTCAGAAATGCTTGACACGCTAGAGGCCTTAGAGCTTGATTTCAATCATTTTTTCAGGCGGCTTTCTCACATACCGCTCACTGACCTCGACACCGACGTAAAACGGAAAGAAGTCGCGCCAATTTTTTTTCATAACGAAGGGTATGGTGGGGTCGGATATACAGAAGATTCCGCAAAGGAGCGCATCGGAAATTGGCTTGAGCGCTGGAGACTGCGAGTTCTTGAGGATTGGGGGCATGGAAATGATGTAGATCGGCAGAAAGCTATGAAAGAGGTGAACCCGAAGGTGAGTTTTGTAATTTCTTCGACGACACCAGATTTGGATTTCTAACAGCATCGATAAAATAGTTCGTACCTCGCGGATGGGTACTAGACGAAGTTATTGAGCGAGTAGAGCGGCTGGGAGATCGAGAAATCCTTAGCCGCGTGATGCAAATGGCCCTGAATCCCTTCCAGGATGAATGGGGCTGGAACAAAGAAGAGGAAGAACGCTTCTGTGGAGACGTTCCACGATACAAGCGAGCCATGATGTGCAGCTGCAGTTCCTAAGACGATTTAAACAACCTCGACAATTACTCAATTACAATTCTTCTCCCCCTCATTCGCGAATAGTATATCTGTATATAACCCCAGTAGCGGTGTACAAAGAATAGGTAAGAAAGTAGGGGGAGAGACTGAACGTGCTGTAGCCTTATGTCACTAATGGTAGTTGATCAGTATTCTAGTTTTTGCAGCACTGTATACAAATCTGATGAAGGCGAGGGGCAATTCGAGGAAACCGTCACTAAAGGGTTAGATGGTGTCAAGATTACTTTCAGTAGCCGCGTGATGTTATGAATGAATTTATTTTTCTTGCAGTCATCCGCATTACACAAAAGAATGGAATCATATTTGCCCCCCTGACCACCTGCCATTGTACTGTAAAAGTAACCACTGTCCACATTCAAAAACAGAGGACAATAACAGCGGGTGCGATGTCATGGAACGCAAGTATCCATGAAGATCAGCTCGTGGGACGGGCAAAAGCCATCAAGGCCAGAGTTGTGAGCCAAGCCTTGATTTGGCTACACAACAGAGCGGCAAGACGGATGTTCGAATAGTTTCGAAGAGCATGGCTTCGATCCACGAGAACGCCTACAAACCCTGATCTCGTGTATATACTGGTACGACAGAATAGACGAATGACCCAAATTGGATACCGACCTAGTTAGGGCAGGCAGCTTGAACGTGGCCAGGTTGCTTGCAGTTGTAGCAAACCCGTTCACCCTTAGCTTCAGTGGGACAGTCCCGAGAAACATGTCCGACCTCTCCACCTACATTTATGCTATCAGTACAAACACAAGCAGTAGAGATAGTAAAGAACCACGTACAGTTGTAGCACTTCTGACCATGGGTGCAGTCACGAGCCATGTGACCGAAGCCACCGCAGGAGTAGCAGGTCTGTTGACGGCCACCAAATCCACCTCCGTAGCTGCCGCCCTGAGGACAGTTCCGTGCAATGTGGCCGACCCGGCCGCACTTATAACATTCCTGGCCACTAGTAGCACCGCTGTAGCTATCGCCGGAGGCTGCCTGAGGGCATTCACGGGAAATATGACCAACACCGCTGCAACGGTAGCAGGACTTCTCCTTAGGAGCTACTGTGCATTCACGGCCTAGGAAAGAAGTAGTTGTTAGGTGAGCTGCACTTATTATTATCAAGGGGTCGAGTCCACTTACTAACATGTCCCTGACCTGCAATCCAGTTTTAATCTGTTAGACAAGAGGATACTAATACAAGATAATATGATGGGTTTTGTGATGACTCCCGATCAAATAAAGAGAAAATTGCTAAGGTATAACGTACCACCACAGTTGTAGCTGTACTTCGATAGTCAGTAATGGTGAACTATAGCAGAAGCATCAAGGTGTATACTATACCAAGTTGGGGTGCCCTTCTTTGGACAATCACGGGCCTAAAAGTCCGGCTTTGTGAGTATTTGATTTCAATAAAAGCACATAAAAAGGCACACAATTGATGTTCTTTTTAATAGTAAGCTAGAGAGATATTACCTGATGAGAACCCTCGCCACCTGTGGTATAGAAAATGTTAGCTCAATTTCTCGGTCGTCCGAAAAGGAAGACATCGATTTTCTGCAGTTCCACACACAAATGTCTAGGATGGAACATTTTCTGTGGATATACTTTTTTCAATGGACAACCATTCAAATCAGAACAAAGCACCGAATTTATAAAAAAAGCATCATGATGTGCAGAGCGGGGGTCGAGGGAAACCTTTTGGCCTGGATCGCAAGGTGAGGACACAAAAGCTGGATGTCAAAATCGTAGCGACTGTTAAAGAATCGAGGCCGCTATAGTAAAAAAGAGAAAAAGAAAAAGAAAATCCACTCACAGTTGAAGCATCCACGAGCTCCAGCTTGGAAACTCATGTTGATTGAATCCGGTAGATAATTGAGGTAGATATGAAATGGACAGATTGAATAGTAGCAAATAGTTATGGAGAGATCTGAAAATTTTCGAGAGACAACCACAATGATAGAGATTGGTTGATTGATGAAAAATTAATGCAGATAATATGTTCAAGGCGGTACGCGGGGAATAAAGTGAATTAATCAAGTAAATTAAATTTACTCGCTTCCCGTGTGGTTCCTACAGAGCTCTTATTCTTTTTAGTTAGTCTGGTCTTTGCGGTACCAGACGGCACATCCATTCAACGTCTCCTTCATTCAAAACCCGCCCACCTACTCTTCTTAGCTCCTACACTTGGGTTATGAAAATAGTAGAGCAATGAATATAGAGAGAGAGGGAGTGGGTGAAATATGCGGTTGATGTGTTCATTAGGAGCCACAAAGGTCGCCAGACCTGCTGGCTAGGAGACAGGGTTAGAGAACACCTCAGACAAATTTTGTAGCAAATCATTTGTACTAACCCCTTATCAGTTCTTTTGTTGTCCTCTGTCCAGCCATCTCAAAGTAAAGCGAATGGCTGAATAGAAGCTGATTTGCACTATGATAGAACACCAATCTGATATAGCGAAGATGTATAAGTAGGAAACTGAAGATGATCAAGACCACACGAGGAGCACTGAAGAATTATGAAATTCTTTTCAGATGACCACGAGGGCAAGCAAATATCCCAATTAACCTTGGGTAATGCACGCAGTGAAATACAGAGGAACCCCTCCCATCCGCCAAGGTCCTTAAGGTCTGACACTGAGAATGTTTAACGGGTTATGCTGTCAACAGAAATCACGAAGACCCCGCTTAGGCTAGAGTACCGCTTCCTTGAATTTTTTTTTTTTTTTTTTTTTTTTTTTGGATTTGGGATGATGCACCTGTCACTCTTCTCCTGCCTCTCTACTCGGTGTATATAAAATAAAATTCATGTGAAGTCGTAAAATTCAAGTAGCTGGTTTCCGATTTTCCTCTCGCGAAGCAGAAGCACACGCTTGTCATCAAATTCAACGCTGCCGTGGCTTTGATCCAACCCGCAAGACTTTTCTAGAGAGTGGAACTGACTCCCACCAACTTCGTAACGAGGAACTCTAGATAACACACCAAATGCTTCATACTTCCGATATTGCTTGTTTTCGGGGCTAACTTGGATGCTATTTTCCTCCAACGTCTTCTGCGTTCCAAAATGGGAGATCAAAGGTTCAAGTTCCCATATTCTAATTTCATCGCCACGTGAACTAACAGACACCGCTTTACCACGATCGCCGACTTGTACGGCCGAAACTGATGAAGTGTGGCCCCAGAGTCTCTGGCCTCCTTTGACATAGAGTCTCGCCGCTGTTGAAACAACAAGATACACAGTCAAAGTGTTGTCTGCATGAGAAGTCAAGAGGTATGGATGTGAATAGGAGATCGAGGTTGGCGGTTCTCGATGTAATATCGATGGTTCGGTATGCCATCCGTACAGGTCTCCATTCGATGAGGGTCGGTTCTGCCTAGTTGCTCGGCTAGAAAAGTGAGAAGGTGCTATACCGTACTGACAGTCCACCGTAGTCGTGAGTCGTGAATTGATCTGCTGACCACCTTCATCGAAGTGCAGTTCTTGGATCCCTACTGACCAACCACATCCGGTGTGGTAAAAACTGTACACTATGGACGATATGATTTCTGAGCCTGCAATTCGCACAGATAATGACATTGGTCCCAGTATGCTCTCAGCTTTGAGAGTTGTAAGGAGATAGGCCTCCTCTGTCAACTCACTAGGGGCCTGATCCGAGTTCTCGTTCATGGATGAAACCATAAATAATGATAACGCATTGCGTCGAGAAACCATTAGAACATAAGGGAACGAAGAAGCCATCCCGATTATTGCCCCGTCGGCGGAGCTAGAATGAGTAAACCGTAACTCCAATCGCAAAGCTCCAGTATCCATATTATATACGCTGAAACAACCGCTCTCAAATCCGACGGCTATCCTCACCACACCTTGCTGTGGACAGTATGATGCTGTCAATGAGGTCGGCACCATAGGCGCTTGTGACTCGGAGCCCGTGAACGGTACATTTGCTGAACATGATTCTGGATTGTCCGCGTGCCAAGCCCTAAGTCCATGGCCGGAGTCTGCTGTAAAAATAAGCCCAGCGCAAAACTTGACCAACACAGGCGGTTTTGGGGGTTGGGATAGCTCGACTGCAGTGACACGGCAGATACCCTTAGACCAGTTGTGCCTAAGACGATACTGTCTTTTCCAGTTTGTAACTTTGCCTTCTTTCGCTAGATGACCGTGGTCGAGCCATGTAGACACTTTGGGCGAGTACCCAATATGTGGAAAATGAGGAGTGGCATGTCTCACACCTAAACGACGCACTCGAGGCCGTACCCAACGAAAGTAGTATTGTCGCTTCCATAGCTCCGAGTCTCCGGCTAGATCATGGAAGCGACGGGACACACTGAATGGAGACCAGCAAATTAGCGATTTGTGAGCCAAACCCCTTTCTGAATAAACCTACCTCTGACATAAAAGCAAGGATGGTACGGATAGAAAAGATAGTACGTGTAATAACACTTCGTCGCTTAAGGATGAAAGATAATCGGTGTCATAGGCTTGAGATAGACAACAGCGTTTGGGCATTGGATATATTGCATCATCATCAATATCCTTAATATCACATCTTTTTGACATGCTGCTAATAATAGGGGGATAATTATAAGATAAAGCGCATGCGCATACGGAATGTTAGTCTGTTGAGGGACTGAGTACCTAGTAGTAGTAGAAGTAGAGGCCGCGAGTACTGATAAGGACGCCAAGCCCAGGTCTGGATAAAGCTGTACCAATCATATAGCACTAGATTTCTCGGATTATTAGATAATTCTTGTTCCGGAATACTATACAATACACCGCCTTCGGATAACTCTAAGCTACTACTCCATACAGAGTACTAGATAGTACTACAGTAGTACCACCTACGGCAGCCTATTGCGGCCACTCCGCAAAAATCGAAATCATCAAATCACCGAATTTACTATTAGTTTGACACCCTATCTACCATGTAGTTATAGATTCTTAATACTATATTTCCACCTTATTTACTTTTCTATATCTTTGTATACTACTGTTATTTTACTATATTCCGGCGCCCTCGAGCGTAGGGGGTTAGAGTCCCCCCAATATCCGCGAAGAGGATTAAGGAACGAATTAAATAAATAAGAGTACCTCCCCTCCCAACGCGCAAGATTATAGATAGAATTAGAGAATATAGGCCTTTACAGCTAACTAATTCCTATACTGTTAATATTCCGGGGTCACGAAAACTATGATTCTGAGTAAAGTAATTAAGTATAGGTGATCGTTTTAGTCTTCTAAAATAGTACCTTATAGAACTATTTAAGACTAGCTATAGACATAATATAATAGATATAGTAGAGATAGTCTTATTTTCTATAAATTAATAGACCATTATTCTACTATTGTTGCTAATAAAGCTTTAATTTCTATGGTAAAATTGATGATTTGATGATTTTGATTCTTGCGGAGTGGCCATAATAGGCTGTAATCGCCAGGCGGTGAATTGTTGGTCAATAATTTAGCATCCCTAGGCAGGACAGGCTTGGCGGAAATCCACCTACTACCTATCAACCAGATAAGTGGACAGGTATGATGTGAGATGTCTGAATGAATACTTCACGGCGCATTTGTCGCGTTCCCCAATCTTTGAAGGAAGTATCTGCGAGGGCCACCTCTTTTATTCATGGATATTTTAAATAAATTTCATGCCTCTGTGACTCAAAGCCTTGAGAGTTCGTTCAACAATGCATACAGCGATTTTAATGATTTACTCGTCCTGCACGACGCGAAAGTCGCGGCGGCCGAAGGAAGACTCAAAGTTGCGGAAGATGCTCGGAGCCAAGCCTTGACTGAAATTGAGCAACTGAAAGTTAAGGTGATTCATCTACGAAAAGAAATAAGCCGGGGTGACATCAGCTTGGAAGACGCTGAAGCTCCCGTGAGCGAGCCTCAGTTGGAGGAAACATATGCACCACAGCGGATTTTGAATCTGCCTAGTGACAATAATCCCTTTTCCTCGAGATACGGTACGAAGGAGGCGAAGGTCATCAACGAGAAATATGTTGCACTATACGGAGACGCTCAAACACTGGTAAAAGCTTATAAAGGGCTCAGAAGGCAGATCATGCGTCACAAGAGAAAATTGGAACATTGGAGGACATGCCTTGAGCGTGATGAGTTCACGCTGGTGTTAAACGGTGTCGCTGTCAAATTCCAACGGGTAAAGAGTATGACAAGTGAAAACCAGAACCACTCGCCAACAGTAGAGTCGATGTCTACTACTGTCACGTCTGAGCTGGATGAAGTCTGTCCGCCTGGCATTAGCGAGCAAATTAAAGGACCAAAGAAGAGCCCCAAAAATCAATTCCAAACTGAGTCTTTAGCAGCATCTTCGACTCAGTTTGATCCCTCTTGCAGCCCTGAAGAAACCGATACGTCCACCCAGCAACACCGGGCATTAAAGAGAAAGCGCGGGCTATTATCCGAACCCGGAGACTCAGCCAGCCATAGTAGCTTGGAAAAAGGGGGATCAAACCAGGACATTGCTGTAAAAAGCCAAAGCATGTCCTCTGGTCCCATACGAAGCTTTCCCCAACATAGTACAGCAATTGAAACACCGACAAGGGAAATGGATATCAATAGAAATCCAAACAACCAAATACGTCCTTCGACTACTAATCATTCTTCATCAACTCGAGCTCAAGATCATGACTTTCAGCGCCTTGCGTCGGGCCAGAGGTTTTTGAATAATTCCGTGGTACTCCAGCCAGCGGATAATAACACCAGATTTATGCATGATACTGCTCGATGGCCTGAAAAAGGATCATCAATAGTCCTCAGGAGGGCGGCTAATCATGCTATATCATCTATAGCGGAAGATGGTGAACAAGTATATTCAGCGGCGCATACAAGAAAAACACCATGGAACACCGAAGTTGCTTCTCTGCCAGCAGCCCTAAATACCCAAGATGTCTCAACTCGGTTGGAACACCTGCTGGAGGAACCGCTGTCCCCTAAGCAGCCGCTACGGCCACAGAAGGATACGGAAACCGTGAGGGACTCCAAAAGTTACAAAAAGCACAGATTTGACGTCAATCAACCAGCGTTGACAGAAAACAACCCCTGTTTAATTGGTGATCTAGCTGCAATACCGGATTCCACGCGGGCAAGCAAACAACCGAGTAAGCAACAGGGATCGACAGGTGCGCCCGCTTCCGAGGTAGTCGACCGTGATCCGATGGAAATGCACCCGGAGGAAGAACCCTACAGAGCCCGGCCACTACACCGACTCGAGCTTAGCCATTTCAGGATTAACCCAGACTGTAACGAAGGACTTGAGTATGCATTTGATGCGGTTGTCCGCAACAGAGATAAACGCAAGTGCATTAGGGGGTGTACGCGTCCTGAATGCTGTGGAGAAAAGTTCTTGGCCATGGCACGCCTTGGTGGCCTACGGACTGACCCTACAGTCTCTTCACATGAAGAGCAAAGAATTCTAGAGGAGTATTTGGGGGAAGAAATATACCTGCTTGAAGAATTGACGGGGAAGGGACGCCAGGACCTCCTCACCGAGGCGAAAGCAAGATTAATCGCCGACCGCTTTGGGAAACATAGAAATCATCATCAACGCCCGGCTACACCTCCAGGTTTCTGGCGCACGGATATGCCTAACACACAAGAGCTAGAACTTGACCGCGAGGAAGCGAGATCGCTTGAAAGAGAGAAGGTGAAGGAGAGGTATAGAGAAGCAATGCGTCCGGGTGGCCTCTGGAAATATGCGGATGAGTGAGCCCATGTTGAGGCCAGGCCCTTATGAAATCCGGCTCATTATATACATCTAAGTTGTGATCGTGATAACTACAGTATGGTTCTGGAAGATTATGAGGCATTGTGCAAACATTGGAGACTTGTTTGGAGCTTGAAGGGAACGCTAATTGCTGAAGTGCCACGTATTATATAGTAACTTGTTTAGGTACCTCCTGCTCGGTCCTAATAATAAATAGAATAAACCGTGCTTCAAACTTTTTAAAGTTCTATATTCTGTTGAGTACTCTATAGGTCAAAAGGATATGTAGCTGTATACTCTACACTGCTACAGATATAATACAATATTTATTCATCAGAAAAAGAACATCAGAATTCAAGATTTTGATAGTCTGAAATAGTAAATATTGTAGAATTTCTGACTTAGTATATCAGTCTTTACTTAGATTGTTGAGTTACAATCATGCGGGATCTACGGAGTACGGGAGTATCCCTTTCTTCTAAACAGGTAATAGAGCTGTGTTGTAGTAGGACCAGACTGTCGCTGGAGTAATCCTCTACATTACATATAATATCAGTCTAACTAATAGGAAACAAATAGATCCATGGCATCTAGACAAGGACATTACAATACACACCAGCTAAGCAAACTGTTGTTTGAACAAATAGCAAGAATAATTATCTGGATGTAGTAATTGCCTTGTACTTACGGGACCTCGGCAAATATTACTTGGTATGCGCGGGCCACGTGCTGATACTGCCCCATCTCGTCCGTTCCTTTGCTTGATTTCATCCCTCATTTTCCCATCTACTGGGCTGCGTCCTTTGCAGCATACAATATTCCTTTTCTTATGGATCCCGTGTGCAATCAGAAGGGACCAGCTCCCTGGATGCTTTTGCGACCGTCTAAATGGCTATCATTGTACGAGGAATTTGTGACTAAGAACGCCAGTTCCGTTGGCCAAGTAGAGTCCGCGCTGAGGTCTCTAACATATATAATCCCGGGTATGATCCAGAGCTACCTATCTATACGTGTGTATAAGTAATTGAAGTTAATAAACATGCCAATGCAGGACGATATAGAGACTCGGAGATTTCGTCAGAATGTGGTGTGTTCAAAGCCAGCTCCAAAACCAAGTAAAAGTTCTGACAGTCGTCTTCCAGTGCATACTTGCGTACAACTCCTTTCATTGTATCACGATTCTCTTGTTTCTCGTGTCATCTCTAGACTTCCATTGACCATCCCTCGTCTGACGCCCACTCCACATTCCCGGTATACAAAGTACTGGACATCCCACTCTTCGCTTTACCATAAGGTCGCCCTCACTCTTCAAATGGTTCAATATACAGAACTACTATGGGAAATGGTCGCGCGTCGTCGGGGCGAGAAAGTTCGCTGGCGAATTGTTGTACTCATCGAGGCCATCAAGGCAATATGCCGCTTGTTTCTGCTACGCCTGACGAACTCTAGGCCGCTAGTCAGTCCTCCATTGCCAGAGCGCGATGTTGATCCCAGATCGGCCGAAGAAGAGGAAAGTGATTGGAATGGGATGCATACACCGGTGAGCGAGCGGTCTTCCGACCTGAGCTGGACTATGCCTCGTACGGGACTGTCACTTCCCTCCCTTCCGGATGTGAACGATGTCTCGAGTTTCCTAATATCAAAGGTTCTTACAGCGGATGATATCAAGCCCCCCAAGGCACTCTTGCATAGAGTTACTGGTCAAGGCCAGCTAGCAGAACTATTATATATTCTGCGGCCAGTGGCCTATGCACTTGCAATGCAAAGATGGCATAGTAATAAACGAAGCTGGAGGCCTTGGCTCATTGGATTTGGCATGGAGTATGGTTGTCGACAACTTGCTAAAGCCGATTTCCGGGAAAGACTTGCTGGCGGCCTTCGAGGACTCACAGGCCTTGAGCGTGAGGAATTGAGAAAGAGGGGATGGGCTATGGGCTGGTGGTTTATGAGGGGTGCTTTTTATGAACACATGACCAGGTATGGGAACCTGTTACCATAACTATTCAAGGTCATGTTATACTGACACTAAACAGGTCATGGTTGAAAGGATTAACCGGAAAGATGAAAGGCAAACCACTACTTGACTTGGTGGGGAGTGTCATCGAAGATTACGAATATCTATGGGACAATTACTACTTTGCAACAGCGACTTTGTGAGATGGAGCATTTAATTCCTTCTTTCCTCAACCTAGCACCTACTTGTACACCAACTCCTCCGCTAACTCGTCCTGGAGCTAGTATGTTTCAAAGTGTGAACTGATTTAGATACCCAATGGAATCCTGGCCTTTTTTCTTTATTTTTCGGTTTGGTTTGTTTTATGTTAATAATCCCCTTTCTCCTCATATCCTAGTTTTCTATCCGAATGCCTTTCAGTTTACACTATCCAGTTGCAGAGGTAGGATTTGATAATTGTACATGCTGGGGGGTATCACGAGTCGCTATCACGTTTTCAATATAGAGTTTAATATCTCTGCTTAAAGAACCTCTGCCGTTTTTTGACCAAACCAATCTCGCAACTCTTGATTGGCCCCAATGGTAGTCTCAGATGTCAAAAAGAATTCTCGAAGTTGCGCGTTTTCTTGATCTAGTGGCCAGTCCACCTTCACCCCCGACTTCATCTCAAGCACTTCTTTTGCCGTACCCCAACTGAACCGGCATTCATTACCCCATCCGAATATGGGATCCATGTTCCTTCGGAGCCAGCTAACACACTTCGAATCTGAGGGATAACCGCTGCCCCACCTGTTGGTATTAGTCGCTTGCGAATGGGTGTCGGATCGTTGGGCCTCTAATACATCCTCCTGACAGAGTTCCAAGGCTATATCTCGGGTCACTTTGGCAGCAACACTCGCAGCGCTGACACAAGGATACAGCGAGTCGGCCTTTTTAGCCACTGTAATCTTCAGTGACGGAAAAATCCGCTCAAGCTTTTGCTGGTAGGTGGCCGGGTTCCCTATTGTATCAATAAACACCTCTCTAATGTCGACTTTGCGTTCCTCGACAATCCCTCGAATGAGCTCCACAGTAGCGTCCATCGCTTGCGCGTTTAAGTTATAGACTCCTACACTAGGACGCATCATGCCTGATGAGATATCTCTTGCAGATAAAAGTTTAGTCGCCCACCCACACGATTCGAACAGTGGAGTCCCAGGAGTGCAAAGCAATCGCATCAGATTGGCGCGGACACCAGGTGTTAGAACCTTGCTGTCGTTGAAGCTGTAATCGCGCGCAAGAAGGGAGTGGTGAAGGTCATGAGGCAAGTAGAAAGCGCTGTATACCATGGGACCTAAGACTGGGCCACGGCCTGCCTCGTCAACGCCTAGAACTAGATAGCTCTCCGGATGGGTTTCTTTCGATCTGGAAATATTTATGGTTGTTGGATCGACTTCGACAGTATTTGCATTTTGTTGGAGGGCTGTAATTGCAAGAGGACATTGCGAGTAGTAGGAGTAGGAATCTCCCGCATACAACTTGGTGCGATTTATATTGGGCGGGACAAAAGTGCCCGCGGAAGTGAGCGAGTCTTGGAAGGTAGACGAGGGACGCTGAGTTGTATCATCCATACCGTTTTGCGTCAATCTAAACGCCCCTGTTGGCTAGAAGTAAATAATAGTAGAGAGATATCCTAGTGAGGTGAAGGAAACAGCTTGCTGCAAGCTGTCAAGGTGGTGCTCTAAACGCGTCCCAGACCATTCCGGACTAGTGGCGCTTCTGCGCGTGTCGCCGCCTATCTTGAATTCCAATTCCCCTCCACAATGTTCACTAACTTCCCGCCTCCTCCCAGTTGAAACGCCCCTTGTTGCTTGTAGTTTTTTACGGTGCATGCCCAAAGACGCCTCAAGCTAAGTACTTTAACATACTGGGTGTGTGCGCGCTTATGTTCTTCTCGCAACCTTGCCTCCCCCATATAAGCTCCATTCCCGCATTCACTTCCGGAACTCCACAAGAATGGCGCCTCGGGGGGCCGCTAAAACTCGCGATTACGATTATTCCAATGTCGGTAAACTTGGACGGTGAGGATTTTCTGCCAAACTTCCCTGACTCAATTTTCTCTTTATGCTGCAACGAGGACTAACAGAGCGGACGATCACAGGCGCACAGGAATCACAGTGAAGGAGGGCAAGCGCGATGAACATGGAATGGAAGACGTTGATGGGATGTGGTCATCGCCAGAAAAGTCTCCCCTAATAGAAAACGGTTTCAACGATGAGAATGAACCTTCGGTGGGCTCGGACGGTATGTCTATGGATGAAGGTACGTACGACCGCTCTCTGATAAACATCTCGTGATATTTAACCCTCAACGCGGGTGAACAGGCAACGCTCCAGATCCTGAATATTTTCTAAATGGTATGAATGGCGGACGGAATTCTTATTTTCCCCCACCTGTTGCACGCTCGCCTATTAAGACTGGTTTGACTGGGTCCCCTCGGAGAACTCCCGGTTTACGGTCATCCCAAAGCCCACGACGAGATCTCCTTTCTTCTAGTCCTTCAGATGGCAAGGGCTTAGGTAGCACGAAAGGAGAATTGCGACAAGAGGTTTCTCCTCTTACCAACCGTTCTATCAATGCGCCTCCCTTGACTCACCTGAACAGTGCGCGAAATAAGGTGAACAAAAAGACATCAGAAGTAACGGCTTCATTTTCGGACAGCGATGCAAATAGCCAATTAAACGAGGATGACAATGCGGATACTTTTGAATTACAACACGACTTTGCCGACAGTTTTGATGTTGGTAATGACACAAATGCAGAGAACCAAACATCGGGCCCGGATGATGACGGCGCATCGGCGCAGTCTCCGTCAACAATAGCTGCCACCTTGCACAAGAAAGGCCTGGTCAAGGCTGGCCCTCAAACAAAGAAGAGAGTCCAAAGAGAATTAAGCCAAACCGAAGAGCCGAATGAGTCTAAGAAGCAAGAAACATCGCAGAAGCGCAAACGCCCCGGAAGGCCTCCAAAGAACCAGCGCAGCACTGGTAATGATACAGAGGGACAGAGACTGTTCAAAAAACCCAAGACCTCCGATAAGAAGTCGCGAGAATCAAATACATCAGGTCACCCCGAGTTGGATAGAGTTGTGGAGAATTACGTCAGTCGCACAGGGCCTTTAAAGGGACGGAGTTTGTATATCCTCAAGCGGGAGACACCCATGGATAGCGGCGCCACCCATACACGGTCAGGGCGTGTGTCTGTCAGACCTCTTGCGTATTGGAAGAACGAACGCTGTGTCTATGGTGATGGTGAGGCTGTCGAAGGGGAACGCTATCCTCTCTCAACCATCAAAGAGATCATTCGTACAGAAGAACTTGAACCGGGGAAACGAAAATCCAAGAAGGGCAGACCTTCAAAGAAGTCGAAATCAGGAAAAACCAAAGACGACAATGAATCGGAAGATGATGAAGACTTCGTTGATCCCTGGGAGAAGGAAGGGGGGGTTTTGCATGGTTATATCAGAAAATGGGATCCTGAAGCTCAAGCTGGGATGGACGAGGAAGAGGTCCTCGGTGAGCCGGCTCCCCCACAGTCAACTTGATTCATTCCTAGCTTCTCTATATCAATTACCTATACTGACTTTGGCACATAGATATTGCATACGCGCCTTCCGGTATCGAGACGAGAGATGTCAAAGGCTCAAGTTTTCGGTTTGCGAAACTTCTCAGCTCTCCTTTTCTGGGTTCTGGAATCGTTGAACTGCCAGGAGGAGGAGTGAAGAAGCCGAAGAACTCCAAGAAAATGCACATGGTCTTTTATGTATGCCACGGCCGAGTCCAGGTAGACATCTCCGGTGTACAATTTAGCGCTGGGAAAGGCTGCGTGTTCCAGGTGCCTAGAGGTATGTCGGAATTTTGCTCATTTACACGTTAGAGACGCCTAATCATTCTCTTTACTTTGTTTCCAGGCAATTACTACAGCTTCGCAAACACGCATGGGAAGGACGCCCGGCTGTTCTTCACGCAAGGCTGTGTTCCTACGGAGGATAACAGTTCTGTCCCTGGGTCTGCTTCAAAAAATGATACCATGGAAGAAGAACCAACTCCTCAGCTCGGGCGCACGTTTGGTGTTGGTAAAGGCAGACCCAAGGGTAAGCAGAAGGCAAGTGCCCCTAAAGCATCCTAGTGACTATTTTCAAATACTACGCAAGGTCTTGACGGTGATTATTCTTACGATACCAACGCCCCTTGCCTATACTCTTCCATCGTTATTGTCTATTATTTATATGACTGTAACATTGTATTCCCCCACCTTTTTGTGTTCTTATAGGCATCGAACTTGTTAATTTTAGCGATTCCGTTGAATGAATACTGGGCTGTCGGTGTTCTTTTCTCACTTTGTTCTTTACCTCTCTCTTTCTGTTAGCAACATGTGTGAACAGAGGCTCTGTCTGTGGGGCTTCACTGGCGCATCTACAATGATATTAATTGTATACGAATCAACGCAAACATCCTCATCGCCTTGATTACCACGGTGGACCGAAGATCATATCTCCTCCATTGTCTCATCCTCCAAATCGTCTAGTCCCAAAGGCGGAAAATCTCCTATCTCAACCTTTTCGGGTTTCACGAAGATACCGGCCTTGTTTGGGCAAGTAAAATAGCGCTTTCCGCCCACACTGCCATCATTCTTACCAGTAGGCTCATCAAGCTCGATTCCAACCCAAATAGGCATAACACTGGAATTAGCGCTTTGGTTTTCCACCCCGGGATAGGGAATGGATGGCACCGGCCCAACAAAGCGAACAATTCCTCGCCGGACATGTGGGGGAGACGATGGGAGGATAATAGCACGTTTGGAGACAGCAATACCTACAAATGGTTTTCTGGGTGTTAGAAATTTGACGATCTATCTATAATATGATTGCTTTGTTTCTCACCTCGAATCTCAACATCCTCCGCATCTTTCTTTGCCTGCTTGCGTAACATTTCATCCGGTCCCAACGCATTTGGATCAAACCGACCGAGTTTCTGGTGCTTTTTCCAGGCTAGTACTGAATTGGGCAGGGACTCGTAGGTAGATGTAGGAAGGATATATTTCTCAACCGAGGATAGATCATTGAAGTTTGGCCGTGCGGAAGGAGGGCGGGAATCATGGACCTAGTTAGGTTCAGCTTAAGCAAGACTTCACCGAAGGTTCAAGCGACCCTCATTATAGCCATACCTCAATCTCACTGCCCTTCATAACCCCCCAATCACCAATAATGCTCTCATCAACCTCAACCCATTGATCGAGATGTCCTGGTGATTTTAATTTCAGTTTCTGATTACTGGGTGGTATTCCTGTCATTGTTTCCAACTTTGACTTCAATTGCATCACAGTCCATGTTGGGGTGATACGACGCTCGGTGACGAACTGGGGCTCAGAATTGGCATTTGTAGTAGTTGTGGTAATGAGGACGGAAACATCTGTCGGAGTGGGTTGGAATGCCATCATTAATTACCGTGTGTATTCATTCGTTGAATAGCAGTAGGCTTGGATGTGCAAGAGGGTTCGGCTTTTGCTAGCATCAAAACCATTTCCAAATGGAAGAATATCTGATAAGATAGATATGTACAAGCGGCACGTAGTTTTATTAGTCAGTCATAGAGTTATAGTTATTGCTAAGTTTCATTACCAGGTACGGCTGGGTCATCCATGATCCAATACTTCCATAGCCTACTAACTCCGTACCTAGGTACAGTACGTATAGTATACATATACATACGCAAGTCTCAATACCTTAGGTGGGCGTTCCCCATTCAGGACTGGATTTGGATTCCTTACTGGGTATTTAATTGTTCAGCCTTTTTTGGGTAACGATAAATACGCAGAGAAGCGTTAATTCTATACGGAGTAAATTACATAGTAACATTAGAGCGGGGAACTCAAGACACAAAACTAATACCTAATTTTGAAAAATGTATGATCTGCTGATTCATATATTCTCCGAGCCACATAAACGGGAAATAATAATCGCAAACCTTATCATTTCGTCAACTTCGCTGCGCGACCTTGGGACTATCTAATTACGTCGGGTATGGTATTGTACCATATGTCTTGTCTGAGACTTCACTTTTGTCTTTTCCTTCACATTTTAAACCTCTTCACGGTTACGCAGCACTGAAACATCGGGGAAGGTTCTCATACATACATATTGTTGTACAGGAAACAGGATTCCGAACGGGTTTTGTATAGCTCAAACATTGAGACAAGGCACAAGATAACAAAGCAGTACAGAAGGAATGGCATCATCTAACCAGTCACCTTCTGCCCTTGAAAAGCAACAAGAGGCGTACGAAGAAAAGCATGTCCACGAGGTATACCAGCAAATTGCAAGTCATTTTTCCTCCACTCGCTACAAGGTATGCCGTATCGCTCAGAATTTTAACATCTCAGGGTTTTGCGTTGACATCTCTGTACTAGCCATGGCCAATCGTGAAACAGTTCCTTACAGATTTGACCCCCGGATCTATCGGGCTAGATGTGGGATGCGGCAATGGAAAGTATCTACCCGTGAATCAAGATGTCTTCATTGTTGCTTCTGACAGGTAGGCATGATATTTTTGCAATGTTGATTTATATATGTGGCTTTTTTTTCTGTATATTTCTTTATTTACATATAACCCCTCACGTTTTTCTCTGCGCTTCTCTCCCTAACGAATCCATTTCAAATATCCCTCATCTCGATTCATAGATCCTTGAACAACCAGTTTGGCATATTCCATGCTTGATTGACTAAATAATGCCAGATCCGAGAATCTTGCCCGAATCGCCGCAAGACATCAACCACACACGGCCATTATGGCTGATATTTTGAATCTGCCACACCCTGATTCCTTCTTCGACTTTGCGATATCAATCGCGGTGGTGCATCACCTATCAACCCGGGGTCGTAGGATTCAAGCTATCCGCGAGATTCTGCGGACATTGAAGCCTGCCACAATGCAGGCCCCGGGAGGGAAAGCCCTACTGTATGCATGGGCACTCGAGCAGAAAACCAGCCGCAGGGGCTGGGATAAAGGTGACCAGCAGGACGTCATGGTTCCTTGGGTTATGAAGGACAACAATCCCAAGGACAGTTCAAGTGACCAGTCAAAGGTTTTCCATCGATACTACCATCTTTATGAGGCCACAGAACTAGAGCGTGACATAAACGATGCAGGTGGTCGTGTCCTAGAATCCGGGTATGAGAAAGACAATTGGTGGGCAATCGCAACACGATGAAACGAACAGAAAGAAGAAAAGAAAACCCCCTCCCGTAACACATGCTCCGAGATCCAGCTCCGGAGATCTTTCATGGCATCTATATATAACAAAGGAGAAACAAATTAATCAGAAAATGTCGTCAAACTTAGAGTTCCCATGATGAAATTTGTGAACAAAATAAGAAGGCACATATCAACCATACTTCCCACGAACGAAGGTAGATATTCAACCAACGCTATGCAAGTCGTTACAACGCACGAGAGATGAGACATCTCCGCCCTAGAAAAGGCAAAGGAGAAAAAGGAGAAGAGAAAAGGAGAAGAGAAAAAGAGAAGAGAGAGAAAGGGGTATAGACACCGTGACACCGTCTCCTTCACTCTAAGGCAAAGTCCGGGGGGGAATGCCAAGATTGGGACCCAAGTGACCACTATGGCTGCCGGTCAGATCTAGAGGTCGTCCTATTCGATAGGCATCTCTCGGAGGTGGAAAGGGTGGGGGCGGAGCAAATGCTGGAACTCCTGCAGTGAGTTCTTCAACGGAGGGTAGCTGTGGTGGAGCAATAGAGCGTGATGCCGACCCTTTTCTTGGTCGTGACAATGATGTGCTAGTTCTGCGTGTTCTAGGAGCCGGCGGGTCAATGGCTGAACTCGATAGTGAAAAAGGTACTACGCCTGCTCGACGCGCCATTTCTTGTTCTCCTAGTTGCCAATGCATCGCTTCTGCGGCTCTCCATGGAATTGCCATTTCTTCAGCTACTTTAGACCACATTTCCGCTTTGAATCTACAGTCGAAGTTAGCAACCAACTCCATATCACAAGGTTTAAGGTATTGAGACTTTACAGCGTACCTTTCGTATAATCTGGCGAGCTTATTCTTCTTGTCTTCATCCCACTCACTTCGACGCTCTAAATAGTTCTGATAGTGGAGACGGCAACTAATAGCACTTCGTCCAGGAAGTCGTTTGCTAATGTCCTCCCATTTCATGCCACTGCCACGTAACTCGATGATCAAGGCATCTTCCTCTGGAGACCACTTTGACTGCTTTTTCGCCGGCGATTCCGCTGTATGAGCTGGTTGAAGACGTTTGGCGGGAAGCGATGAGGGGGTTTTGGTGAGAGGCATAGAAGGCGCCGATGCTGGGGCCATAACAGAAACTGCTGGAGGCATTGGAGCTGAAGGAATTGGGATTGACGGAAAAGTGGACTTGGTGGTCACCGGTATGGCGGCCTCTTCCTCATCTTGGGGCTTCAAGAGCAGTGAGATATCCACTTTGGCGGGAGGCAGAACAGCTTGGTTTTGTAACGCAATCATATGCGCGATTCGCAACGAGGGGTTTTTTTTCCGTTCCTTTTCAGTGTTTAAGTCTAGGAGGGCAAGAGCATCTGGTATCCAGGTGCACTGTGGTTTTATGTGCTGGGTTCGAACGATCACTTGCGGCTAGACGGAGCTTCCCAAACGAATGAAACAATAGTTGGGGGCAGGGAACACAAGGCGGATTTCCAAAGTAAGACTAACGGTGAGGCAGTAGGACCTTGTCTGATTACTCCCTTCGGGGTCCAGGATTTATACCGAGAGAGCGTATCCCAACACAGTAGCTGAGGAAGTAGATGGCACGCACTACCGGAGCGCAGGATGTGTTTTATAGGTTCAACTGCCGATTGCTTGGGAATCCCCCTCCAACAAAAAATGAAAATGTGTAACGGAGGGATGGGTATAGCGAATAGAGGCTCTCAACTATACTAGGAGAAACATCCAATGGTATATCGAGGAGAAGCATTCATAGGAAATAGCAAATTCAATAGATGAGGGTCGAATATTAGGTATGAAGAAGGTTTGATATTGGGACCAGACAGATGTCAGCGACAGGGATGAGTAAGGGACTAGAGCTAAGAATGGTCAACAGAGATGGAGATGTTGAGAGAAGGAAGAAAAAGAAAGCAAGGAAGAGAAAAAAAATGGGAAAAAGAAAGCCGACGAGAGATGTTTCAGCTTGAGATGCAGAAGGAGATCGTCCGCACTGACAGGTGATCTAACAGCGTGCCGAATGGCAAATAAGAAGCTCAGCAGTAATAATCCTACACAGTACTAAAGCAAGGTCAAGGTAAGTAAAGTACCTAATAGGTAAAGTAGGTAGGTTATGGGGGGAGCTAACAGGAGGCGACTCTGACGGGCCAGTGGGTTCGAGAAGCCGTTAATATTAATAGTATTTAATTTTACTATTATTACGGAGTACCATGATTTGATTCTAGTTGATTTTAATTATGAATTTTCCGGCCCGGGTTCCAGCTTAACGGCCAGTCCATTATGCTACCTTGACCCTCTCCTTAATAATAATGCTACTGGGGGTATTCTGTATGACGAAGATTAGGAAAGGAAGAGAAGGAGAGTACAAATTACCAACGCTTGCTTCCTATGCGTGGTATTAATGAGGATAATAAAAAACGCAAATGAAATAATACTAACGACGATGATTATCATACAGAGTACTTACTCGAGGGTTCCACTCCCCGGGTACTATACTTAAATGGAAGACTTCACTGGCGGTCAAACTCTCCCCGAACGTTCGAGCCCAGTTTGGGTCCTGACGATGACTCGGTAGACGGATGAGTTGGCGAAACAGGAACCAGGTCGTCAAGGGCTGATGCCTTGCAATAGTATGAGAATTTTGTGAGAAGGTCAAGCTTCGAACCATCTACAGTATATCATGCACGTATATACGTTGGTATTTTTTAATCCATATGGAGGTATACAAACTTATATGTAAATTAAGAAGATATAGTATTATTCTTCTGACTTTGCTTCTTCTATCTTTAAGTCATGGGTGGTGAGTGGCGGGACAGGTACCTCCAATATTAGACAACAGATCATAGTCTGTCATTGACCTTCTGAGACGACCGAGGGTAAACCGAGTGGAAGATTAATTACGGAGAAGGGCAGCATGAAGTTTAAACGGCGAGTAGCAAAGTGAACTACGCAATAATAGAGGAGGGGGAGAAAGGAAAAGGGTATAGGAGAAATTAAGGCCTGAGCCACTGGCTGGGTCTTGCACAACCGGGAACCCCGGTATACGACCCGAAAGTTAGGATATTTAGTAAAAAGTCAAAGGTGGAAAGGAGGGCCAAAAAAAAATAAAAGGTTGAAATAAGAAGAGGGGAAAAAAAGAAAAAGTGTAATAAGATAAAAACGAAAACCACAATAATAAGTAGAGACTCAGAGGGACTATCTATCTAGACTAGTAGCTGGGGTGTGATAAAAAATTTTTAAAATAATAAAACCTTCCGACAGTATGAGTACTAGTACTTAGTTACTACAAAGAACATGGTTCCTCCCTGTGGAGACCAGTATCATCCTGAACCAGGTATGAATGATTTGGGGAGCTCCAACCAGAATGGAAAGACGAGCATCTATGGGTTTGCGTAACAACGACGGCGTCAAATTCTAAAAATGTTTGTAACAAGGTCTTTAATTCATTCATTTTCCCATACTGGGAAAGACTGGGTCATTGAGTGCAAGATAGGAAATACCTCCAGGATAGAAGTGTGAGATACAGATTTATCGTTCGCAATCGCGTACTTATACTACCTACGTATTCCTAGTGAATTGAATCCCTCTAGTATTGTCAAACCAAATCCAACCTTCTTCTTGAGATCGTTGACCTCCCTTGATATCACACACATCGTAGTTTTCAAGTTAGGGCTCACCCTCCTTTTTGATTATTCCCTCTTTCACTTTCTCTTCTTTTCCATTTTTTCCAATATATGTTCTCTCTTTTATATATATATACAAAAGGAAAAGGAAAAAAATGAAAGAAATATGAAATAATATAAAGTATAATATTCTTGTACTGTGTATCCTTTGGGTTTTCTATCATCGAATTAATCAAGCCTCCGCTTCAGGTTCTTCTCCCGTTTTTGCTGTCTTGGTTGGTTCACTTGTAATCAATTTAGATTTCCGAGTCCCAACGGCCTTGGGCTGTCTGTCCAATTAGTGCCGGACCATGGCGATGGATCTGTCAACGGCGAACGAACTCCAAGCCTAGAAAGGAAAGTATCAGCCATAGGCAATGACACTAGTCAGACACTACTAGGATCCGGGGTCTTCCTAAAAGCCGTTCGCCTCGTCCAACTTTCTGCACCTCATTACTGCCTTGACCGACCTTATCAGGGCAGTCATTGTTTCATTGAACGGGTGTGTATGTCCACTGTTAGCTGTATCTTTCTATCTAATTGATCAAATAGCATCCATTATCTCCAATTTCCTTACACGTGGGTAGGCTTCGTTTTTAATTCCACACGTTGGTCAAAGTCATATTAAATCTTGGCTAATTGGCCATCTACTATGTGAGCGGCCTTATGAAACTTTTTACGATGTTAAGCTTCAAGAGAAGTAATGCATCTAGATGCCTTGAAATTATCCTCGTGTTGTCAAGTCCGGTCTCAACACGGCGTTAAACCGTCTCTCTCCCGTGGTTGCGATGGTGGATCATCCCGGGTGCTGTGGGTTTCCTTAAATGAATCCCTCCTACCCTTCCCCCCGCTTCAATTTCCTTCGTATGCTGCTGACCTTCACCATTTCTGAATCTTGTTGAGGTGAGCTGACATACACCTGGATCTATCCAGTGTTGACATGGTACTTGTCGTAGGTGAATTGCTGTCAACCACTCATGCTGGGTAAGGCTGTGGATGCGGATGCATGTTGCATATTGTTACCGCTTAATGTACATGGAGCAGGATCACATACGAAATCTTGACAGCATGTGGCCATAGGGAACTCCGTAGGGTCTCAATAGATATCTCCGATATACCTACCTAATCGAAGTTAATGTTAGCAAAAATGATACATGCGTCACTATTAAATACACTGTATTGTACGCCGCATGGCTTGAGGTCCGCCTCCTTGTCATACATTACTCAAGTTTCAGCGTGCCTTTGGACCAATTAAGTAGGATAAGACTGTCTCAAAATCGGTCTGTTCGTTTGAAGTGCAGTAACTTTTTGTTACCTTTCTTTCTCTTTTTTTTTTCCCCATCCCTCACCTCTCCCTCAACCCATATGGTATGAGCCTTGAGCATTTAGATGCAGCGTTATCTATGGTTCTAACTTTCTATTTCATTCGACTTACTACCTGGACGGGTTCACGCTTCTTTCCCGTGAGAAGCACAAGGAGGGCGAAGAATAAAGAAAAAGGGTCCTATTACTATCAGCTTTTCATTATCTCAAAGCCTGAATATCTCGCGATATCTAAGTCTCGATAGTTTCCTGTTAAATTGGGCCTGTTGATCTCTCGGCCTGGAACCGGAAAGTGGTAGTAGGCTATGGATCCAGACTCACTATGCGTCGTAGAGTCAAGCCTATCACGGCCAAAGACGAGTTCATCTCGTGCACTACACCTGTAGTCTACTCAATGGGATCCGCATGTAAACTACTTAGGCACTTCATACATGATACATGCGGATAGTATTGCTTGGGCCCATGGCTTTTGTACAATTATTGCTTGGCATTATCCCTCCTTAACATATAAGCGATGATCTCCATCCTTTGATTGACCTTCATACATTCCATGGAATTGATAGGAGCTGATCCCCTGTCAAAACTTTCGATACGATGCTAAATCCTTAAGTAATACAGAATGTAAGACGACTATAACCTTCAATAATAATAAGATCGTGAGTATAGTGTGCGGAGTACCTGGACCATAGGCTGACTTCGAACGACGGGGCCGCGGGAACAAGGGGTTTCCCGTCAGCAGCTGCAAGTCCTGCAAGATTGATTACCTAGGGACTAGTGGGGCCGAAACGGTGGCTTTTGAAGTACAAGTTTCGTTCCGACGAGGCGGTGGAGGGCCTTCAACTGAGAGAAAACGAAGGGGAAAAAAAATTCTCACTTTCTAAAGCCCAATCATATATCCCTGTGCCCTGGAATTGTGGAGTGAACAACGCCAGCTTATGTCCTTTGTTCCATTACTCAATGACATGGCAAACGTGCTGGCTTGTTGACGAGTGGAAATCGAATCTGCCAAGTTCTCCATCAATGTCCACTATTCATCCTTTTTATTATTATTATTGGAGGGGTTGGATCCTCTCCCCATTCTGCTCTTCTTCATTTACCTTCGATTCAAGATTCGCTTAATAAACTTTGGCTTGCAGTCCAGGTCAAATTTCCTCTCGGAATCAAACTGCATAGCTACAGGTAGTGACTAATGTAGCTAACCATGGAACCTAATCTTCCCTACCAATCTTACCTGGCACCCTGCAAAAGTTCGTCCGGTATCGAACATAGTTTGCGAGGACAAGTTCAGCCGCTAAACGTCTCCGGGTGACGCAAATCCATGCGGCACAGTATGTATGGCTACGGTGGGAAGAAAAAGTACGGAGTAGGCGGCGGTGACTTACCGCCAGATAGATCAAAACATCATACGATTGTTATTTTAGTTACTACTCCGTACTTGTGGAATCAGTACAAGTTACCAAGGCTAGAACGCCTCCCTCCACCTTTCCTCACCAAATTCCGTCGTTATACCTAATCGCTACCCTTGTGGGTTGCCCCAACCCTGTGAGAAACTGAGTTTTGAAATAATTACCTGTTCATTCTTGCCTTACGACACGACACGGACTTGTACCGGTCAGAGGGTGTGGGTATTCAACCGCAATGACCTGCCGCGAGTCTAGAACATGTGTTCTTGCCGTCCACTTTCCTCCCGCGCGCGGACTTGATCGGGTTTCAAGTGTTGAGCTGCTGGCTTAGCCTAAAGCCCAATTCGCAACAATACCATTATCAATAGGCAGTCATAGTCATATTACATTACTTTGTTTACATACAATATCATCAACCAAACAGGGGGCTGGACTTGAGAGCGCATGTCTGGTATGCAGTCGATGTGCCCCTCTGAAGTACTTGTAATAAGAGAGGATCGAGAAGTCACATGCACGGAATAAGCGACCTATGGGCTAGGCAAGTCCGTCCTACAATTTACTACGCTCTAATACCCCCGGGCCCTTCTTTTTAGCGCTGCGGTATCCATCTTTAGTGGGTTATGATCCCTCACCTATCCCCTCGTGTTCAAATCTTGATATATATATATATATATATATTATATACAGAGCAGGGTAGGATAAGGACTCTGTAAATGTATGATATTCATTCCGCCTCTCCCCCAAAGGAATTCCGCCTCTGGCACCAGCTGTCGTGATTCGGGAGGAAGTGTGAGGCAAGGCAAATGCAACCTCGCGACTGACAGGAAATTCCAACTACAAAAACAGAAAACTCTGTGCAAAGCCATTGGCGCATATCAAAACAAGACCTACCTAAATACAATCATACCATCACAACCTGCGCAACCGTAAGTGAGAAGCATAGCTACCTCTCATTTTTCGAAGAATAGATAAATGGATGCATCATCCTTTTTTTTTCTTTTCTTTTAAAAAAATTAGGCGTAGTAAATCCCTTCTCTGCATTGTGTTTAGCGACGGGTACTAGGTTATCGATTCGGAGTTTCAGTTTTGGGGGAGGATAGACAAACAAAAATATAATTGGCCTCATGATAGTGGATCAGGCAGGGATATTGCTGTTCTAGCTATTCCGGATACGCAATGATCGTCGAAGAAAAAATGTCCGACAACTTCAAGTTCAAGCCACCCCACAACCTAGTTCCCGTTTATTGTTGTTACTTTTTTTTTCTTTCTTTTTATTTACCCTTTTCTTTTCTTGGAAGGAGAAAGGCCGGAAAGCCATTTTCTTTTTTTGCCAATATCATGGCAACTTTTTCCATTTATTGCCACCTTTCCCTTTGATTATTATTATTTATTATGTGTTTAATTTTCTCTTATATAAAAATTTTCTCTTTGGGCCCCGAGCTTCACTTCCTAGGTACTGAGGACTACTACTCCCTGGGTATGTACCTACGTAGTGTAGTAGTACCTTTGTGCTCTGTCCCGTTTTCAATTACCGAACCATATCAATCATTCTCAAGAAGATAAACAATGACTCATCCTTTATATGAGGTTGTTGTCTTCTTTATGGTGATCGTCATTGTTGCTATAAACAGCACAGCGCTCTTTAGGTACCTCCGAAGCCCACCTCCACTTTCCCTCGTTGTTTCTCAACTTATCCAATCATCTCAATGAACTCCATCAAAAGCTAAGTGTAGAGAGTTCTCTTGATTCGTGGTCTGCGAAGTAGACGGGCCGGTGGAGTTGTAGTACGTATTAAACAGAGTCCAAGGCCGGAAGGGGATAATCAACAATGAGACAAGGGGATGCTTTCCTTGAAAATATGAAACGCTTTGGATCGTCGTTTCGTGGCAGAGCTGAGGCCTGAAAGATGTGCTTCTGTATGGAGTAGGAAACGGTTGGCATTCGCCGCTGCCCAACAAAGGGTGGATCTGCGTGTTAGCTAAGGTCTAGATTTGCTAAGAAGTGCGAGGCTTAGGGAAATTATGGGGAAGAGCAACGCCAGCTTTTCCCATATTTTGTATATTCTAAACGATATGGTTGGCCCAGAAGAGGTAGTAGGATGGAGCCCCGTGTGGATTTGGATGGGGTTCTAAGAAGAGGAACTCAGCTGTCACCTTCCAGATTTTGGGCTGAAGGTTCTGGTATGTATTATGGTCTTAATGGTCGTTTCCCCTCCTTCTTATTGTCCTTTTTTACCTATTTATTTTCAGCGACAGTCTGTTCTCATAGATAGTGCTTGTTGCTCGTCACTATTCCTCTAGTTCCTCCGCTGCTGCTTCGGCGATTACGTACTGTATATTTTCTGTACACTTGTGGATCGAGGCGATCGCCCTAACTATATCGACGCGATCTATTAAAGAACAAGCAATCTAGTGGTAACATACTTAACACTTTCAACGTAAGACATAAGGCACGGTGAGCTGGTTTAATCCTGGCAGAAAGGGCTATGTTTTGATCTCTTTTTCTTCATATCCTTTGTTGAAGGCGAAACAATGGGCCACGAGGAAGTAAAAGTAAATACTAGATAATAAATATTAAATTCTTACAAGGTCAGATGGCCTGCCGTTATTGGACTTGAAACAGGATACGGAGTAGTTTTAGTGTGTGTATGACCTGACCAGATTGAAAAGGAAGGAGAGCAAGCTCTTCTACAAGTGGATAGTGTAGGCAGAGAATTATGAACATGCCAAAAAAAAGGTCTCATTAGGAGGGACCTTATAACTGAAAAGATGAGAAGCATTCTAATCTCCTATTCAAATCCCCTTTTTCCTTTTCCTTTTCCTTTTCCTTCTTTTCTGTCTCACTATCACTCCGTCCAAAAGGGACGGGGTGCTTTCCGTCTCGTCAAGTTCTCGACTGGGCGAAATCAGACCATCGAACCCGGCGGGGAAGGGAAAATGAGATATGATTGAATTACAGTGATTAGTGTTTAATGAGGAGTCAAAGGCCCAAGAGTAGACTAGGGGATATGAGATCCACACCTGATGAGATCAAACACATGTTGTGGGGAAACACTTGATTGAATATTCCTATTGTAAATTATTATCCTTTTCCATTGTTATAGACTTACCGTCCGTATAGGTAGTTACGATTATCATCATCATCCTAGAATGGAACTGCCGTTTCTTGTCCAAGTCAGTATAAACCGCAGTAGTTCAACAAAAAAGGGTCTTGGCTAAGGAGCCAGATCCAGACAATCAAATATAAGAGGTTTCAGATAGATACCAGTAGACGTTATCCAGCTCGTTCCACTGCCTACCTTCTTTGACGTAAATTGGACTACTAAATTGGCATCAACTACTCCGTACACAACGCTGTGATCACCTGCAGATGTCAGCATGATTTGAATATGACCACTACAAGGCCGATACCCACTAGATACAGCAGCCAGTCATTGAAATCCGTAATTAGGGCTCCAACTGGTGGGGGTAAAGAACAGCCACGTACCCTTTGCCTCGCTGACACTATCAGCATTAAGCTAGTTAATAGTAGATCGCAACCTACCCTGTTGGACGTTGGACCTAGACCGCTCAGGAGTCGGCCGGTTATGATTTTGGGAACCCCACTAGATCGCTTGCAATGTCCAAAGCGGGAGATGATCGATAACACCGTGTTATCAATTTCTCAATAATGTTGTTTGGATTCTCCCCTCACTTTCGTTGTACTACTAGACTTGTTGCTTTTTGAACTATAGATAGAGTATACTATGGAAGTCCTAAAATCTTAGCCATTGAATGGGAAATATGAACTATGGTCCTATTAAAATTGAAAACAAAGGAACTTGTGATTACTATCACTACCTTACATTCAAGTGCTTGTCATCAAAGGGGCCTTGGGATATCATTCTAGGATTAAATATATTTCGTTCTGTCATACTCCACTTTCTGCACCTAGCTAAGAGTTGTGCAGCCCTCGGGAGAATGTACGTTCCTATTCGAATATGTTGGTACTGGATTTCTCGTGGATATGATAAGTAGCCTTTGGGAAGCATCCTTGCGAAAGTATCAGAAAGAAGAAAACGTTAGCAACCAACGCTATCAACCCTAATAGCAAATAGAACAGACATAATATATACAGGAATGACCGTGTTGACACCTGATTTGCTTTATCTCAGCAGTATAGTGACAGATTCTTGCCCTCTACTCTCCAAGATTGGTGCCACAAAGCCCTATAAATTGCTCTCAATTTGAACTTGGCAGGGAAAATATATTGATGGATGAGGGAACATCCATATAGGATCAAAGATAGACTCTTAAAGCTGACACAAGTTGTGATGCTGGAGAATAAGTAGGCATGTTTAACTAGACGACCAGCAAGAGATTTTCACAAGTTCATCCCACACGATTTAATCCACCATCTCACAATAAGTGTTAAGCTTAACACACATACCGCCACGTCAACGGCTTCTTGCTGGAAAGACCAACGGTCGCGTCCCATATTTGCGTATCCTTGTCAAACCTGAATGTCAAAAAGCCTTTCGTATTTGGTCGATTACACAATTTTCACGACTAATCAGCGCCCATAGACTGGCAGAAGAACTTATTCGGCATCCTGTTTGCAACTCCAGCAGGGACAAATTTGAAGAGGAAATGGACAATCCATTTCCAGGAGTTAAGGGACCATCCAATGCCACTTTAGCTTTCCTCGGACAATAAATTAGCGTCGCTAAAAGAATGTCGGCGAAAGGGAGGAAAGAGGCTCGCACTATGACGGTTTATGAAGAGAACTAACTAGGGGCTGACATTCAACATAAGATTGCATTTAGTTGTTGCTCTTGTTACTTTTGTTAGATTTCTCAGTGGTATGGTGGTAGTAGTAGGGTATTGGTGCTCCTCCGGGTAAATTCGATCAACCTTCAATTTAACACCTGTCGTATGACCACCGAGATTATCAGATCTCAACCAGGCCACATGGAATCCCAAATCCCGCCAGATAATACTCTATCTTCCACCGTACAGTTTGCTGAGCATTTGATCTCGCAGCTTTCGGAGTGTGCCACCAAACCTGAGAACAGCTGCAGCGCCGAAAGCCAGCTTCCATTATCTGTCACCTCAGCCCATGTATCGAAATTGAAGCCATTAATGATTACACTCCACTGTCTTTTCCCCAATGAGCTTTTACTTGCCTTGGATATTTTGGACCGAGGCTTAGTGAGATGCTTCAGGAAGGAAAATCCCAACGCTACTGAGCCATCGCCCACCCCAAATTGCAGGCCACCCTTACCCGAGGATATGTTCTTCGTCATTTCATTATCTACAGCCCCATTTATGACATCCACGTCGATGTCCTCCCGTCCACATGCAGACCAAAAGGGCTACGAAGCCCGACTACAAGCGTGGAATTGCACCTGTCCAACGTTTACACTTGCTGCATTCCGCGATTTAGGTGCAGACTTGGCTGAAGATGATCCATCCAGCGATGGTATCCCGCAGTCCTCATGTGCATCTGGCAGGCATTGTCCCCCATTCGGCGGGAGCTTGACTCGACGATCAGCAAAATGGTCGCCTCCCGTATGCAAGCATCTCCTTGCTTGTTTGTTAATGGTGCGCTGCCCCACACTCTTTGGAGCCCCCAATAATGACTGCAATCGAATTGTGATCAGTGCAGAGGAGTTGGCAGGCTGGTGCGCTGGTTGGGGGGGATGATGAGCTATATTTGCCATTTTATACTTGCATCTCAGCGATCCTCGTGATCTCCGAGGGTATAACAACTTGGTTTTCTAGCTTCCATCTCCAATGTGATCGGATATATACCATCCATCTTGCTTTGCGGGGTGTCGTGCAACCGGATGACAATCTTTGTCAGACCTTGGGCGAGCGAACAATGGAGCTATGTCATATCATATTTGACGGTCTTTAGTATGGAATCGACCTCATGCAAGAATGACCTGAATTGAATCTAGGTAGATAGTCTATAGCTATGCGATAAGCTCGTGTTCACTGGATGGTAGCTAGCCTGAATAAAGGTCTGATGGCCTAAGACGCACATATGGGCTAGCCAACTCCCCTTCATGGCTTTCCATGATGGGACTCGACGCCAAATAGGACACGGTCAAGATTGAGAGCCGATATAGAAGCCTAAGTTAGATATCAAGAGTCACTTTCGATGTAAATCTATCGCTGTATCTCCGACAGTAAGCTAGGCAGAAGACCAACATAGACTAGATAGAATTACTGTACTATACATTTCGATGGGTGACTGGATTGTCCTAAATCATATCACATTGACTCGATAGCCCTAGTAATTCATTGACCCTTCCTCTTGGATTTCTCCTTGGATCCATCCTGCTCCTCCTTCTGCTCGCTGTTCCCAGCTCCGTTCACTTTCTTTGCCTCCTTTTCACCCTTAGCGGCATTGGCTTCCTGTTCTCTCTTGAGTTCATTTTCTTCTTGCTGTTGTCTGTTTTGAATCTTGTTCTCAATCAAATCGTGGAAGGCGGTGATAGCGCGGATTAAACTACTCAAGTAGATAGCCATCAACTGATCGTTGGTCTTTATACTCATGGCTCGTGCTAACTCGCTGTTCTCCGACTGTTGCTCTGACCCACTAAGGCGTGGCGTCGCTGGTGGGGTCGACAGGTTGGGGAGGAGATTGAAGACATCTTGGAGGTTGCCTAATATGGCATGATTGACAGGTAGCTCGTGGTCGAGCACTTTCTGGAGATATTGTCCAATATCCCGCAGGCGTAAATGCAGGCCTTGCAAGGATTGCAGCTGCGACGTTATGCGCGTAGAGAGGGTACCGACAGCAACGTCCCTGATGTCTCGAAGAAGGTGTTCAACACCGATCTCCTCAGCTTCTTCTGCTTCGATTATGGATGGAGTATGAACAAAGGTCTTGGATGTTGTGGTGCCATCCTAGAATTTGAATTCATTTGATAAGCAAATGTTCCACAGAGGACACAAAAATGCCATTTCCCATGTAATGCGCAGTCACTCACATCTTTGATCTCATCCACTGCGAAGTAGGCATCCGTCGGCACGCCAACTTCCTTTGGTTGGACATCGACAATCACCAGTAAAGGATTAGGCGTGTATCGTTTGAACAGTTCATTGATTTCCAGGTCAGAGGCCCGTAATTTCGGGCCGGAGTGATACCACCCGATGAGCCTCTCACGAGCGTTAATCTTTTTGAACATGTCTCTCATCGACTCGACAAAATTATGGTCTAGGAACCACACGGACGGGTCCTTTTCATCCTCCTCAAAGGGAACTGGGGGCGAAAATGTCAGCAATACTTAAAAACGAGGTGGACAGGGATCAGATGGAAAGGATCAACGATCAGCAGCGAAACGCACCTGCAAAGCTGTTTGATACTCGAACAGTCTGGCCGGAATTCTCTCCCAGTAACACTCCAACCACGCGCTTACGAGTTCCTTTAGCCGAGCGGCCATAATGATCTGCGACCGAGAGAAGCACTAATGGCGCAACCGTGACGGTTCGCGTGACGAGGGAGAGTGTGTCCGCCGTGGTAGCAGGCATGGCGGAAACAGAAGGTACGGAACCAGATATCAACGAGACGTGATGTGAGATGAAGTCTGAGAGATACGTGATATGGTGAGAAAAGGGAAGCTAAGAAGAGAGGCCCCTAGTCGGGAAGATAGAATGGAGATGATTTGAGGGAGGTAAACGATGATGACGGAGGTACAGCTGCCGTTGGGCGTGTCACTGAAGCTCCGGTGCTCTGCTTCAGCCACAGTGATGAGGCTGTCTTATTAGCCACATTTGTGCCTTGTTGCCTAAGGCTCCTACGAACGCGTGTCTTCTTACTAACCGCTACGGCTTATAGGAAGGTAGAATGGCATCTGGTACCTATACACTAGTAAAATGATTCAATTCCACAAGGCTCACGTTACCAAATCACTGGAAATGGGAGAATTCCGGTCAGTAACCGCAACGTGCGGCACTTGGGGGCCGGATCTTTAAACCTCGGAGACACGGGTGCGATACTCCGCTCCGGTTGACCTCTTTTCACCCCCAACATACAGTCTCCGACCTTTCCATTTACCCGCCATTTGCGCTCCGTTCTACCTATAATCCCTACCCTCTCTCCCACCCCGACTCCACTCTAAGCTTCCTTGGAGAACACTACTTCTAATACTATCCCTTTCACTCTCCGCTTGAATCAATGCCAATGGCTCCTATAACGGAAGAGACCGTTTCCGGTCTTAAGGATATCATTGGAAAGCTCGAGTCCCGGGTTGAGGAATTGGAGAGCCGTCTCAGCAATGGAACTAAGCCTAAGTCTGTTGCAGAACAGATGCGCATGGTTCTGATGGGACCTCCCGGTGCAGGTATGAACTTCTATATCTTTTTTTTTTCTTTTTTTAATCCGACCCCATCCAATCCCGTGATATTTTCGGGTTCATATGCTTCGGGATTCTGACCAGTTTTCAAACTAGGCAAGGGCACTCAGGCACCTGCGCTTAAGGATAAGTACTGTGTATGCCACTTGGTAAGTGACTGACCGGCGGATCAATTGTTGGTATAAATTGAAAGGTGCAACGACTTATACTTGTTTAATCGGAGCAGGCCACCGGAGATATGTTGCGGTCCCAGGTTGCCAAGAAGACTGAGCTAGGCAAGGAGGCCAAGAAGATCATGGATCAGGGTGGTCTAGTTAGTGACGAGATCATGGTTAACATGATTAAGAGCGAGCTCGACAACAACACTGAGTGCAAGAACGGGTTCGTATCTTCACTACTCGAAATCTCGCGTCTACAACTACTGAATATCATCTGCTCAGCTTCATTTTAGACGGCTTCCCTCGCACCGTTGCTCAGGCCGAGCGCTTGGATGACATGCTTACTACTCGCCAACAGAAGCTCCAGCATGCCGTTGAGCTGCAGATCGATGATGCCTTGTTGGTCGCAAGAATCACTGGACGTCTGGTCCACCCGGCTTCTGGGCGCTCTTACCATAAGGTTTTCAACCCTCCCAAGGAGGAGATGAAGGATGATATTACCGGCGAACCTCTCATCCAGCGGTCCGATGATAATGCCGAGACCCTCAAGAAGCGCCTCGGAACTTACCATGCCCAGACCGCTCCTGTCGTGGATTATTATAAGAAGACTGGTATCTGGCGGGGAATTGATGCCAGTCAGGAACCCGGTCAAGTGTGGAAGAGTTTACTCGGCGTTTTCCACCAGAACAAATAAACGTAATTCTTCTTTTTCTCCTTCACCGTGGGACAAGCATCCTTGTGACCCTTGCATCTCTCCCGGTTCGGCCGACACAACACGATAGGTATAAACTTTTGACGAAGGGTCTGCCGCCTTAGTTGGTCTGCAGCAGAGCTCCCTTTTTGATATGTGAACGTATTTGTCTTTCGGATATCCATACCTAGATGGCTCTCGGTGGGGATTTGACTTATGTATAGTAACTAATCTCGAGACCTAAAATATAAGTTGCTTTAGAGACGGTTCCCACCTTAACAGCGCTGCCCTGCGTTGGTTATATACATAAATATACCTATCTGATCAAGGCGTGTATGTTCTGTTCCTATCCACACGATGCAATCCACCACTTACAACGATATAGGGTAGACAGTAGATTCAATGTTTTCAGGATAAGTCAATCCACCCTGACGCCTAACTTCATCCATGACCTCCATTATAACAATACTCTCCTCCCATGGCAGACCATCACTCTCAAGCTTACCATCCCGCAAGCAACGTGCGACCTCGTCCGCTTCCCAGTACATCCCCTTTCCGTCACCAGGGAATTGACACTCCACCTCCTTGGCTTCACTCTCGCCTTTTAGAACAACCCGGTAGCGTTCTGGCCGGAACGCAGGACCGAATACCTGGATCTCACCTTTGGTGCCCTGGATGCGCACTGAGGGTTGGACAGGTTTCTCGTCGACATTGGTCGACACCCTGAGATGCGTCATGGCCACAGCCTGTGATTCACCTGGGTGAGGTAGGTTGGTCGGTGAGCTGGTGGGGAAGGTGAGGAGGATGGAGGTTGCTTCGTCAGCACCAGTGAGGTGGTAAAGGGACATGTGCGAGGAGATCTGCGAGGGAGGCTTGCGCAATTCGCGGGGAAGTGTGTGATACAAGGTCTGGAAGACCCAGGTTAAGGAATAAATACCCACTGTAGGTTCGTATTAGCCTCAGAACGTGTCCTACCATGCGGAAAGTGGTAAGAAAAAGATATCAAGCCTAAGGGAAAGGGCAGAGAACAGAGGCGTGTGACAAGGGCAGGGGCAACTTACAGTCAAGCAACGCACCGCCGGCTAGATCCATGTTGACCATCCGATGCTTGCTACCCCATTTTTCCTCCACATCATCTCCAAAGCTATTGTCGGCCAGCACGCGCAGTACCTCGCCGATAGTGCCATCCTGGATTAACCCACGAACCTGCACGCTGAGCGGGAAGTACCGAGTCCAGACGGCCTCCATTAGAAAGAGATTTTTCTCCTTGGCCGTCTCACAGAGAAGTTTTGCTTGCGCTGCATTAACGGTGAAAGCCTTCTCACAGAGAACATGCTTCCCCGCCTCGAAGGCTAACATAACATTTTGGAAGTGGTGTGAGTGAGGAGTTGCGACGTATACTACGTCTATATTGGGGTCGGCCACAAGGTCCTTGTAAGAACCATATGTAGCACAGGGAGCTGGAATGCCTGTATCAGAGATAAACTGTTCTGCACGGGACTTGGAAGACGATGAGGCAACTGCGACGATGGTATGGGAGACATCGGAGACACCCCGGGCATTAGGATCTTTTAAGAGGTCCTCTACGAAGACTGTACATTCTCGTTAGCTGGGATATACACCGTGACGCTAAGAACTTACCACTTGCTATCCAGCCGGTGGCTACAGAAGAGTATTATTAGCTTATCATCGATCATTGTTCTTTGTCAGTTTTCTCTTACCCATAATGCCCCACCGGACGTTATGCGGAGCCATGCTGCCGGTCCAAGGATAGATGGATATAGATTTATAGTACCGAGAAAGGAAAGATGTGGGCGAAAAGTGATACTAGATGGCAGAAGAGAGTATTTGTATTTGTATTTTGGGTGGTGGGGGGTTCGGTTGAGTTTGTAACGCAATGCAACTGTAGTACCGCGAAGAGGGTCTACTTAGAGTGGAGTACTAATTTATTGAAGAAACAAGTGGGGTACAAGTATGAATTTATTTTAAATTTATCATAAAAGAAATTCCCGCGTTTTCCCCCGCAGCTGCCCCTCCTCCGTCGGATGGGAGGGAAAAGAATTTATTTTTCTGGCTGCAACGAAGGATGAGAATGCAGGGAAATGTAGATACCAGTCGATATTGGCTACTATATATATACAAATGGTTCCAATTGCTGAAGTGCATATCTCCGACGATGAATCACAAACCCCCGGGCGGGGGGCTTAATCCCGATGCAAAATGAAAAAAGAAAGAAACCCATTGGCTAGATGCATGCATCTCTACTCGAACGAAGTTAGAAAGTACTAACTAGTTCTCCTCAACAATCCAGACGAAAACCCTCACCTCACATTGGCTCTATCTTGACCCGGACATTTTGGCCTGGAGAGTCGGTTCCCTGACCCCATATATGTTAGCCTCGTGAATTCTTGAACCTTCGTTCATCCTCCATTTCACACTAAGGCAAACTCACCTCCGCCTTGCGTTTACCCAATATAGAGTCTGGAGTCCCAGTCCGTCCCGAAGGAGGCCCTCGATGAGCTGGCGTGGATCCATCTTTGGTCACCTCTGCATAGCAACTACCATGGTACACGCGATTCCCAACCTTGATGGCATCTTGCCATATCCAGTCTTGGACATCCTCAGACCATGTCGACTCGAATTTTTCTTGGCAAATGGGACAGGGGGTGTTCCGTAATGTGGCATCGTTAGGAGCGCGTATCCATTGCTTCGGTGGCCCATTCTTTGCGGAACCACCATCACCTCCAGTTGCACCCTCACCAGACGCCTCCGTATCCACGAGACCTTCATCATCGCCTACCTCCCGGGATTTGATCCAATCCTACTTAAGGTTAGTTGAACAAAGTCTCGGACACAACAGATGTAAAGGAGCGAGAGAAAACTTACCCGTTCGTCAACGTACCAGCTGCGGTTCTGGGCCCGTCTGGCGGCCTCCGTCATCCGCTGATTAGTTCGGAAGTGCCAATCTAGGTGACGCGCCTTCTTTTCTTTCCCATCCTCCGTCGCAAAGAACCGACGTCCACAAGTGCCACAACGATTGGGCTTTGATTCGTAAAGAGTAGCTATCAATGCAATTCGTGGTCTGTCGCTCAAGTTAGCGGTGTTGGAATAACAAGAACATCGGCATAGCCTACATTTTGATAGAGGCTGTGTTCATTTGAACATTGATTTGCACATTTGAAGTATCACCTGCTTGGGGCGTCGGCACAGGGGGGGTATACCGCACCTGGCCTGGCACAATGAATGGAAATACCGAGGTGAGGTTTGAGGTTGGCGTAGTGGACGTCGCTGGGGGTGCAGAAGCAGGAGGTAAGAGGCCCCGTGCTCTAAGAGCTGCAATTAGTGGGTTTGAGGGCATAGTGGGCTGCGGCGTCGCACTGCTCGGTGCTTGAGGCATGATGCTCTGAACCCGGGGCGGTGGCGTAGGCTGCTGGCATGCAGCAGTAGTTTTGATGAGCTCAGCAAGTGTCCCTGTGTTCAAAAGCTGCTGGAGAGGCTGGGAGATGGTCTGGACAGGCGGAATTGGCATGGGTGGCGCTGACACAATTGGAATAGCAGAGGAAACAGTTGAAGGAACTGCAATAGAGGACTTTGGAGCTAGCGCAGACACCTGATCGCGCACAAGCTTCAATTGCTCCTGGGTAAGCTCCTGGCGCTGCAGAATACCCTGAAGGTCTAGGAGAGCCTTTAACCGCTGCTGTATGGAAGGGTCGAGAGGATTGTTTGCAAAATCACTTCGGGCAGCTGTGATCAAGGCCTCTATATCCCGATTCAAAGCTGAGAGGTCTATATCCTGTTGCTGCCGTTGTTGCTGTTGCGGCTGTTGCTGAGGCGTTGGGGTTGATCGCGGGTCCGCCTGTTGTGTGTGTTAGATATTTCAGGACAATACTATGGCACCATTGGAGCCGGTGAGCGCTTACTGGCAATCCATGACCGGACCCGTTCCTGTGGTATAGCATAGGTGGCGTCGAATTCGTAGATGGTGGATAACGAGAAGAGTTCTGAGGGGTAGGGTTGTTGTTGCCCCAGCCTGGGGGGGTTCCCACCCGGCCACGAGAAAGAACTTCCTGTTGGCTCCTCGCCTGCTGCTGCTGAAGAGCGGCTGTCCTCGCCTTGATAAGGGCGCTCTCGATGCTGCGAGTGATTTCAGGGGGGAAGACTGGCCTCGTGTCCAGAGAACCGGGGACCGGCTCCTTCCATGTTTTGAGCATCTCGTCCAGTTTCCTGCGAGTTTGCGAGTCGACTAAAGTATATGCGTTCATGAATGTCTGGTACATATTGCGACCCAGGAAAAGCGTGTAGGGCGTCCCTACATTCTTGACAATTGAGTCGACTACATACAAGGCGGGTAACTTCTGGGCCGGCGGTGTCTACAGAAACGAAGATTAGAAGTTCGTCCAGAAAGACTACTGTCGGCAGTGCGCCTTGCCACATACGACCCCAACAAGCGCGAGAATCTGGGAAAGAGTATGCCACCTACTGTTCGGATATGGTTCTCCAGCACTCGGGAGATGGCCATGGCATGCTCAGTATTCTCCTTGGCTATAACCGTTAAATTGCTGATCTGGAACCTGTCATTCGTTGTTAGATCTTCCAATGAGTTCTTGTAATCCTCAGCGACTTCATCAGAGGCCAGTCCTGACGACATGTTGGCAGATATACAGGTGGACGGTGATAACGATGGGGAGTATAAGGGTTTGAAATGAGGGTGTAGGTGAAAACTGAACAATCCAAGAATGTCAATTGGAACACTCAAGGCTAATGATTCTTTTCTTTTCTTTTTCTTTGTAAATTTTTGGGTTTGGTTTGTTTTCTTTCTTTCTTTCTCTCCCTCTTGTTCTCCTTAGATTGGGGAGGCTTCTCTCTCTGATCTTCTTCTTCCCCCCTCTTCTTTTCTTTTCTTTAACAGGACCTTTTCCTTGTTTCTCTTCAGATTTATCGTATATAAGTGTCTTATTCGTCCCTCCTTGGGTTTCTGAGAACGGTCCTCCTGAAAGAGCAAGAGATGGAAAGGAATGTCGGAACTTGTAGAATGCTTGTAGCTATCTTCGTCAGATTTGAGAAAACAACACGAGGATGCAAGACCTCCGCCCAAAACAGGAAAAAGAAAAGAACCCTCGACGATTTCCCAATCCCAAGTCCGTATGCAAGTCTATCTCATACGATACCCCACGCCGACTGACCCTTCCAGTAAGCAACGACCAGCAAAGGACCCTGGGTGGTACGAAGGAGCTGTGGGGGGATTATCTGGATTACCGGGGGGGTTTTCCGACAATATAACCGTTCGGGAAGATTATGCTGCTTAGCAAAACTAGCCGCGGATGGGAATTGAAAATCTCAAGGCGACCCGCGAAAGGGAAAGAAGAGGAACGCAAGGTGAAATTGGAGGTTGAGGGGAGGGGGGAGGGGGTGGAGACAGAAAGGGGAGAGGATCGATGGTAAAGGAAGGCGAAGGTGAAGCCGGGGGTGGAGGAATAGGAGTAAAGGTAGAAGCAGGAGTAGGGGGAAAAGAAAGTGGCTGAAAGGAGATGAATCGGATGAAGTGATTATCGGACTCACTGAAGATTGTTTCAAGGAAAGGGAAAGCGCTAAGTTTCGGCTTGTCCTGTGGCTGCTGAGTCAGCCGTCATCAGATGACGCAGTTGCTGCTTCGACTTGAGGCTGTATCTATGATCAGTCAGTATTGACTACACTATCGAGTATTGTACCCACTGGAGACACCGGTATTCCATTTCAAGGCTTATCGATAACATCAACATGAAGCTCCTATCTGCTCTCTTTTTCGGATGCTTGTCATTGGTTTTCGCCAATCCTATTGTGGTCACATATCCTAAGGACACCCCTTCATCTGTCCTAGAGGACGCGATGAATTCTGTTATCAGTGCTGTATGTTGAGGACCTTAGTTGATCCTGTACAGACTCCCCATACTGATCTTTCCATTCCTAGGGTGGACGAATCACCCATAAGTATCGTAAGTATCCATGGTTCTCCTTTTACGAAAGATGGATTTGTTATACACAAAGTACTAACCCATTCCTTTTCTCAGAGTTAATCAAGTAATTTTTTTTCTTCTTTTTCTGATCTCACTCTCGGCTGCAGCTTCTAATGATCTCTTAGCGGGTTCTCCGCTGACGCGCCCGAATCGGCGGTTCAGCAAATCTCGGTCCAATCTGCGAAGTATAACCCGACAATTGAAAAAGACCTACCGGTTTCCATCCAGTAGTGATCGCAGAGCTGGTGCTCGAAGATGATGTCTCCCTGCGCATTCCAACGGCCCCGTGCTGGTCTCGGAACTAGTCACTAACGCTGGAGCTAAAGGAGCAAGTATGGACCGGGCCTTTAACGAATAATGGCTTTGGATTGATTGTAACGTCCAGGGAATTGTAGCGTCGGTGTTCAGTTTTCAGATATCCTAATAGCGTTTCAAATTGTTGCCGTTGCTTTGCGTGTCATTATTGATACTCGTATAAGTCATGATCCTATCTATCATGATGGGGTTTTCCTGCCTCTCCAGGGTCCCTATTGTTAGGAGAGAAAGGCGGTGGGAGGAAAGAGAAAGGAATTATGAATATGAATATTAAAATTGATCTTATTCTGTACAATTTTCTTAACAACTGCAGTGGTAAATTCCTAGTGTGAAAGGGAGTTGGAAAAGTAGTTACGTAGTTGCAGACCTCCGAGCCCCCGCGGATTACTACGTAAATAAATCTGTTTATGCGCGTAGCGTGGATCACACTTAGAATCCCCCGAAAGCTGTGCAAGAGCCCTTCCAAGGTCTTTGTCGGTATCTCATCGACCAATTCGCCCCTCTTGGCTTCAGAAGGATGCGATTCTACGTGCAGACCTATTGCCCATCTCTTTGAATTTCTGCTGTTTGTTCCCCTGAATCATCTTTTCCTCAACACAGCGTCTTAACCCAACATGGCTTCCGAACACACGGTCACACAGGCACTGTTGGAGTGGATCAACAGTTTCGCCCTTGGGAAAACTATTCGAACGACCGATGAATTGACGGATGGGGCTATAATTTGGGAGATCTTACAGGACATCGATCCCCAATATTTTCTCGATGAACTCCCGCAGCGCGACCCGTCAGACCACTGGTTGACCAAACTCCAGAATTTGAAACACATCCTCAAAACACTGGTCAATTATATTCGCCAACAACCCGATGGGATCCCCTCTGGATTGGATCCAGCCCCAAATGTGGAAGTAGTCGCTGAAAAGAACTCGATCAAGGAGACCAATAAGCTCCTGAAGCTCATATTGATCGCCGCTATCCGTTCGCCCAACGCGCCGTCGTACGTGGAGACTCTGCAAACACTGAGCACTCCAACTCAAGAATGCCTGAAAGATATCTTTGAGGAAGCCGAGAATGGCCAGCACGAACCCCTTGATCCCGTGGATGAGATTAAGGAGGATATATCCAAACGGGAGCATCCTGTCGATCTGGAACTGCAATTCGAGGAACGAGTGGGGAAAGTACTGGCGGAGAATGATCGATTAACTCATGAAAAGAAGGAGCTGGAGAAGGCATTGGAGGACCTACATAACCGTCTGGCACGTCTCCAAGAAAATAACGATACCCTGCAGAGCCGTCTTGCGACCACAGAGGATCGGCTAGGAAACCTAAAGTCCGGGAAAGGCGACTTCGGCATCAACACGAAAGCCCTAGAGACTAAGTCCCGCCAGCAGGAAGACATCATCGCATCTCAGGAGGCTCGTCTCGCTGCGACCCAAGATGAAGTTGATAGCCTGCGAATGACGGTAGAATCCTTACGTGTGAAAAACGAACGGTTCCAGAGGTTGCAGGACGACTATGATGAGCTGAAAACAGAAAGAGACCAGCTTGCTCGCAAAGCTAATGCAGCAGAGAAATATCGTTCAAAACTACAAGCCAGCCAGGATTTTGAGAAGGAAAACCAGATGCTCAAGAACCAAATTAAAGACCTCCAGCAGCAGCTAAAAGAATCGGATTCACAGCAGAGGTGGACATCAGAGCGCGATGTAGAACTTGAGGAATATAGGCGGGTTCTACCACGCATTGAGCAGGAATGCAGCGAGATGCAGAGTCTGAAAAAGCAGCTTGAATTCAACAACCATGCTCTGACGGAGCGACTTAGCAGTGCTGAAGAACAACGTGAAAGAGATGATGCTCTGATAAGCGAGCTACGGGAGCGAATCCGGGAACTTGAAGGCTCTCCTGGTAGTCCAGCTCTCACCCCAGGCAGTGAGACGCCGAAGATGCAGGGTACTCTACAAAAGGACTTTGAGGACATTGGTGTTAAGGAGTCCCAATTGTTAGGAAACCCCCCACCTTATCCTCCCGGCGTGAGCTGACTCTGCGTAATAGGAAATCTGAAAACGATGAGCTTAAGAAAGAGATCGACCTATTGAAAGGCTCGTCAACAACTGTAGGCTATACCGTAGAAGCAGAATGCTAAGGATGCTAGAGACAAATTTGACTGATAATGAGTTCCAGGCCAGTTCCCAGCATGAAAGATTCTCTGATGCTTTTATCGAGACTCTGCAGAGTGCACGAGAGAACTCTACTCAGGGGTATGGCGACCCTGATCCCCCAGCTACTAGCGCTAACATGTTTTCCAGTGACGAGTATTGGAAGCTATATGATCAGTACACCTCGGTGCTCAAGAAACTTGCAGAAGTACAGGATTCTTTTGACAAGACCGGCAGAGCGCTTGCCGATGCGCGAGCAGCCAGTGAGTGGACACTTAAATCTTCGACAAGTTTCATTGGAATTTTGCTTACCTTCCGATAGTTCTACTTGCAAACAAGGAGAAGCTTGACATGATTAACGAGATTAAAGAGAACAATTCGGCGGAGTTAGCCAAGCTGCGGGGCGAATCGGAGGGAGACAATCAAAAGATACATACTCTCCAAGTTGAACTTGACGCCAGCCTGACATTGGTTAGGGAAACATGTGCTGAACGAGATGAGCTGCGGACAATGCTTGATAACAGACAGGCCACGATTGCTGAGAGTCGCGTGGAGGATCAGGAGACAATGGAGGAAATGAAAAAGCTGCTAGCAGAGATCGCGGCACAAGACAGTGGTGATGCCTCTGAGGCTTCCCAAAAGTCGGGCGTGGAACTCACAAAACAAGTGGTTGAGCTGATTGAGCGGAACCTAGAGAGGCTGGCACAACGCGCTGAGGTTGGTGAAAGCAAATGCTCATGTCCTCATGATATCATGAATGCACACCGAAAACTGACACAGAAATATAACTTGCAGTACATTCATGACCAAAACGAACACATTAAGTTCCTCCAGGAGCGACTTAAACACTTTGAAGAAGACGCGGGTGACAGCATACCAAAGGAGCGTGAGGTAAGCCTACAGCACTACCTCTTTAGTCTGCGCCTTAATACTGCTTCATGATTTCTTTTTTTCATGGACGCTTCCTCCTTTCTTCCTCCTTTTACTTTACTCACTCACCATAATCTACACAGATCGAACTTCAGAAAATCATTGATGCTCAGACGCGAGAGCTCGCCCTTATGAGCTCCGCCTGGTATGAAATGCAGAGTCGTCTACAGAACAATAATGTTCCTGTATCGAGGTATCGTCACGGATCGAATCTAGCCGATGCTCAGAAGGGGTGGTTAGCGAGACAACGGAGCTTAGTCGCTGGTCGATAGAATGACCGGTATATCCTAAGTGGAACACAGGCTTTCATGAACAGGTTTTACGTTCTCTTTCCATTCTTCTCTTTATGTCCATTTCCCTGTCTTTCCCCCCTTTCCATTTATATATGCCACCCCACCCCCTAGATTGCATTGTCGTCACACTTCACCTTATTCACATCTTATTACTAGCATTCGCAAAGGCGGCATACTCCCAGTCTTTTGACTTAGATGACAATAGAGCATACATCTACTTTATGTATCTTCAAGGCTATGTTCGCATTTCATTGTCACAATATCGGAGGGGTTAAGTCCTCTATACATAACTCACAAGTATATATATGAAGATGCGATAATGGAAATTTTCAAATAATTTCCGCAAACATAATGTACAGGTGAAGTGAAGACATGATATCATGTTTAGGCATATGCTTACATTACAAGGGAATCTACACCCATTGCCGGGGATGTCTCAGTACATCCATTAATTCCTTCTCACGCTCCTTGTTCTCGCCCATGTTCTCTTCCTCTGCAGAAGACTCGGTCCGAGTTCCTGACACCGGATCCATGTAAGCCCAACTCGCAGTACGAGGAAGACTCATCAAAATACTTTCAATCCGAGCGTTAGGAGTACGCAGACCAAAGCTGGTGCCGCGGTCATAAACGAGATTGAATTCCACGTAGCGCCCACGTCGAAGTTGTTGCCATTCTTTCTGAGCAGGTGTAAACGGCATATCCTTTCGGCGTTCAATAATAGGAACATAGGACGGAAGGAAAGAAGCGAGTCCGTCAGAGACGAACGAGAATAAAGTCTCCTGAGGATTCTGTGATGAGGTCGCAGATGATTCTAAAAAGCTCGCATCGAGATCATCAAAGAAGATACCACCAACACCACGAGTCTCCCGGCGATGAGGAAGGTAGAAATACTTATCACACCAGGACTTGAACCTAGGGTAATATGTTGCATCATGCCTATCGCAGGCATCTTTGATGGTTTGGTGAAAATGCTTGACGTCTTCAGGGAACAGGTAGCAAGGGGTTAGGTCCGTACCACCGCCAAACCACCAATTCTTATCTCCATTGATTGGATCTTTAGGGTCTGATGTCTCGAAGTAGCGGTAGTTCAGATGGACTGTCGGTGCCATGGGATTGTGGGGGTGCAAGACTAGAGAAAGGCCCGCAGCGAAAAACTCCAACGAATTCACGTCTGCGCCAACAAATGACTTGTGGTCGGCCCTCATTTTTTCAATAGCAGCCCGAGGCAGTTCACCATACACAATCGATACATTGACACCAGCTTTCTCGAAAACATTTCCATCTTGGAGTACGCAGGATATGCCGCCTCCGCCATTGGGACGCGTCCAGGTGTCAGTTTTGAATTGTGTGCCATCAATCCTGCTTAACTCATCCACAATTTTCTTTTGATGCTCTTTAATCAATTTTTCCATTCGTAAACGCATGGGGGAGGTTTCGCTAATTGTCGCCTGTTTCTTTAAAGTTTCATCGAGCTCCACGATTGACGGAGAGTCGAGTTCGGTCACTTCACCTGTCATCTGTATCCTAAGTTAGACCTACTATTTAGCTTTGAAAGATGTACTTACCATGGAATATACTAAAGCAGCGATAAATGGGACGCCTATGGCCAGCCGCAAGTATGGCCTCCACACAGTAAACGGTTTTGGTTCCCGGTGTTGCTGTTCTGATGAGTACCTGCGAAATGCACCCTGAAAGCTGCGAGAAGTGCGACTAGTCCGCGATGAGAAATGGCAGAGTGACCTCCGAAGAGGCATGTATGACTGGGACAAAGCCATGGTTATAACGAAATTCAGAATTGGCTGATCTGTGGAAGGATCAGGTGGTGTCGGAACGGTATCAGTGGGCGCACGCGTTCCTCAATGGCTCCACCTAACTCAAGGATGTAGTAGCTCAACTCTTAGGTTACTTTGCCTAGGCTAGAGCTATATGGGACCACCTGGCCGGATAGACGCAATTTGCACTGTTTGCCACAGCCGTCCGTTTCTGCTTATTTAGATGATGCTGAATAAGCTGTTTGTATTGTTTGCACATGGTGGATTGGATATCAGGAATAATAAAGTTGGGACTGTTGAGTCAAACTCCAGAGAAATATAAGTCACAGTAAGAGTCAGAAGAGAATAGGTATGTATACTTACACCTTGAGTATGACTGTGATAAAAACTGCCGATTACAGGAACAGAGTCTAGTCTAGTCGCTGATCATGTGGAGGCTGACACCCACAACTATTAGCTATTCATTCAATGTAGAGTACGAAGTACTACTCCATAGTACTTTGTGGACCTAAGGGTAGCATGGGGATTATTGGCCATGTGATATCCATTACATGGAATATATTACGTGTGGTTGCAGCCTTGGCCTCCATAAAGTTGACATCTTAAGTCCTCTGAACAATATCCCCGATGATCTTTAATGAATGAATGACAAGAGGCACATGACAGTGACTCACGTGTAGGGCCGCTCACCGCCTCCACCCCATGATCCGCTCTTGCCTGGAGGCCTTATCAGCCGTGGAACTACATGACGCGGGGCTTGCTCTCCCTTTTGTCATCATCATCTTCTCCCTCCTACTTACTACTGCTCACCTCTTTGCATCGCTCTGCACCTCACACCATCTCTATTTATCTTGTTGATCTTCCTAGTATTCATATTGTTACTCTAGACTAGTTGTATTCATTGACTGATTTGATTTATCGATATGCGCTCCAAGTTTAAGGACGAGCACCCCTTCGAGAAGCGCAAGGCAGAAGCCGAGCGTATCCGTCAGAAATACGCAGATCGCATTCCTGTACGCATGTCCCCATCCAAATATGTTTATCATGGAGATAACACTCCCCTCTATGGTTTCTCTTCCCCTAAGGAGTGAAATGTCTGTTCACCGCTTCTTCGGTGTGCTAACTCGAGCTTTACTCCTAGGTAATCTGTGAAAAGGTCGAGAAATCAGACATCGCCACCATCGACAAGAAGAAGTATCTAGTTCCCGCAGACCTCACCGTCGGACAGTTCGTCTATGTTATTCGCAAGCGCATCAAGCTGTCTCCCGAGAAGGCTATCTTCATCTTCGTCGACGAGGTACTACCACCAACGGCTGCACTCATGAGCAGTATCTACGAAGAACACAAGGATGAAGATGGCTTTCTGTACATCACGTATGTTTTATCCCTCAACGACTTCACGTCGGCCAATATTGACATGATATCCAGATATTCGGGGGAGAACACCTTCGGCGATCTTTAAGCCCTGACTGGCCGCTCTTTCAAGCTATGTAACTGTCCCAACGTCAGTATGTGTTTTTCTTGGAGCCGGACGTGTGACCAGCCACTCCGGAATGAGCCAAACGAGCTGGTTCGGCCTTGCGGTGATACTTTCATGAGTGTAGGCGTTATATTAGGTGTTCCGTATTCTCTTCATGATCCCTATTGGCAAAGACTTTCCGGCTATTATGGTTTGAATGCAATTACTTTTTATGTGATCTTTTCGTGATGATACGTTTGACAAGCAGTGATGGGGATTCCCTCCATCTTCATGTCGTGTTATGCCAAGTAGCATGCTTCTTTAAATTCTGAGCTAGTCTGCTGATCGCAGCAGCTAAGTAGTAACGATTTCTTGGTGACATTATTGCGAATTCTACAGATACTCGTCAAATCAAAAGCTAGTAAACTTCCTGTAACTACATGTACAGTATATCCCGTTACATAACGCAGTTTAGACATAGAATTACCTAATCCACTGCTCCGGTATGAATGCCGGTGGTCATATCCTATCTAGGACTAGCGCTGGTTACCACCCGAAACCCTTTAGCAAAGTCCGAGTCGGCGCAAAACCAGGCGATGGCTATCTTCTCATCTCGTTCCTGGAGCTCTTTGATTTTGCCCCCTCCTTCCTACCTTTTCCGGCCCTTTCTTTTCTTTACCTGCACTGCTTCCGTTGTGTTTCTGTCACTTATCTGTGGTGTCCTAATTGCTTTATACCGACCTCTTCGCTTTGAAATCCAAAGAAAATTTTAATCCGCATAGACTACGTTTGTCCACCACCTGATAAGAAACAGTATATTAAAAAAAGATGTCTCCCGCCATTGTTCAGGCAGGTGCTGGGTCTGCCTCCAAAGATGTGAAAAGGGAATCCGCGACTGCTCGACTTCTGGGTTCGGGTAAGCTTGTGTTCTTGAGCTCTTGAAATGTTCAGTTGCTAAGGTACTCTGTAAGGAACTGCTGGAATTGCGGAGCTCTTGGTGTTTCATCCTGTACGGCCTAACCTCCAATTATTCTATTCCCCAATGGACTTTGGGTTGCTGGGTTCATGCTAATACAATATAAAGGTTGATACGACTGCGAAGCGATTGATGAGCAATCAGACCCGGGTAAGTGCCGATTTTTATTCCCCTACGGAGGAAAAAAACTTGTCTTTCGCATATGACTGACTGTATCCGGAATCAGATCACGTCTATCGAGCGTATGAACGAGGTCGTTTTCAAAGAATATGCCAACGCCTCCGTTGGCCGCAAGTTCACCTCCCTTTTCCCTGGCCTTGGTTATGCTGCTGGCTATAAGGTGTGTGGAATAGGAAAGGCATAGACGCGTCACTTTTGGCTGACAGACATCTTGAGGTTATGCAACGAATTTACAAGTACGGTGGCCAGCCTTTTGCAAGAGACTACCTTGCTAAGCATTACGGTGCTGAATTTGATAATGCGTTCGGAAAGGGGACTGGCAAGGCCATCATGCACGCTACTGCCGGAAGGTCAGTTTTACCCATAGAAAATTCTAACCAAAATTTGACGTTGCTAACATTGCAATTAGTTTAATTGGTATTGGTGAAATCGTCCTCCTGCCTTTGGACGTCCTGAAGATTAAGCGTCAGACAAACCCCGAGGCCTTCCGTGGTCGTGGTCTTTTCAAGATTATCTCCGATGAAGGCATGGGACTTTATCGCGGGGCTGGCTGGACTGCCGCTCGCAATGCACCTGGATCCTTCGCAGTATGCTCATCACCAGCAACCACATGATTGGCTATGATTGCAAATGCTAATCTACAATACAGCTGTTTGGCGGCTCTGCCTTCGCTAAGGAGTATATTTACAGTCTGAAGGACTACAACTCGGCTTCTTGGTCTCAGAACTTCGTGGCTTCAGTCTGTGGTGCCAGCGCCTCTTTGATCGTGTCGGCTCCCCTGGATGTGATCAAGACCCGTATCCAGAACCGCAACTTCGAGAACCCGGAGTCCGGATTCCGCATCGTGTCGAACATGCTTAAGAACGAGGGCGCTACCAGCTTCTTCAAGGGCTTGACACCCAAGCTGCTAATGACCGGGCCCAAGCTTGTTTTCAGCTTCTGGCTGGCTCAGACGTTGATCCCCGCGTTTGGTCAGGTCGTATAAAAGAGAACACCACGAGATGTCACATAATAGCAGGCTTTGATTTCCTTTCCCCTTCGTGCGGCTATCAGTACCATAATAGAACATACTGTTAGGCCATTTGTATTTGATAGACTCTTTCCTCTCGTTTCCTTTCCTCTATTTTTTAATGCTATTTAAAGCCATTGGGTTATGGGGAAGGCTCCTGGTCAAATATATGAACTCCACTTTATTGATCCCTTGCCATATTAATATAGGTCAAGTCGAGTACAAATGCGACTTCTGGATCACAAAACGACTAGCACCGTATTAGTCGAGCTTTCCTTTGATTGTTTTTATATCTTGAGTAAGCTGGCTGGAGCCCCCCTTGGCCATAGATGGTGTCCGTATCACGTGATTACACTCAACTCAACTTCGTGATATCGCGACTTCGAACCTCCCATTCCACCCATTATCTTTCTTGATCCGACAAACTGAAATATATACTGTCTATCGGGAGCCTAACCTGTGATGCCGGTCTATCTAATATCCAGGTACGTTGCGTATACATTGTTGTCAGGATATAATTCACACCATTCATGGCCGGATGTCTTCTCTTTCGAAATTGTGCGAGATCAACCTTCTAATGCTGCCACCTTGGCCGAATGAACAGGGTCGGAGATCCCATTTTCGCCCTTACAATCGGTGTCTCTGCTGCCTTTCTCAGAATCCGTCGGGAGCAGTGTGAGAAATTTCCTGAACGGACTCAGGAAATCGGTTATGGGGAGGTTTTGCAGCTGGGTGGAAGAAGGTTACGGAGATGGTGGGCAGGGGACTTTGAGAGATTATGAACAATGGGAAGATGATGTTATTCTTGGCGCTTGAGAGTGATGAGACTCGCAGTACTATAGTAATGTGTGGATTGGAGTATGGAGTCCTTTTCATGTTTTTCGTCATGAATTTCCCCCCTAAGGCTCGGTTATATACTTTGCGAGTAAACCACCGCTTCAAGTACTATAATGGGACCGCTTTAAGTCGCAGGCGGTGAAGACCTGACGAACGTGGTTTCAATCACTACACTCGGTTGTGGATGACGGAATCAAGCAATACGATGAGCTGGATTGTTTACGGGCCAGGGGATATAATGAATACTATCTTTAAATCTAAAGAAATTGTAGGGTTACTTTAAATATAGTATAGTCATATTAATTTTAGTCTAAAATATCGGGAGGGTTTTGGATGTCAAGATATATATAGTTTTAGATATTATAACTTTTACTAAGTTAATGCAGTTAACCTAACTAGTTATTATTACTAGATAGCTAGCTATTCAACTTTTAAAGCCATATATCCATTGGTGGTGCTATTTAGGAAACCCTGAAAGTATTTTGTGTATGTGATTCCCATACATAGGTACTTCATCACTTAGGTGGTCTGCTCGTTTAGGTGACAGGGTCGGTTACATTAAATTAAACCGATAATATGAAGAAAACCAGACTTGATTGTTCGCAAGGAACTTTTTCCCTCCCAAGTTCTGCAGATCATCATGCGTCAAAAACAAACTCGGATCTATGCAGTTATGCACAAAATTTAAAAAAAGGAAATCCCATAAATTCGTTAAAAAAAGGAAACACCAGAGTATTAAAAGACAAAGCCATTAGAATTGATCGCCTATTCAGCAGACATTTAGTCAAGCTCCTCAGGCTTCTCCTCGACCTCGTCAGCAGTGCGAGTAGAGCCACCGGGGGCAGCGCCAGGAGCACCACCGGCAGCACCACCATAGGCAGCGGAGATGATGGGGTTGGCAACACTAGGCCACAGTTAGCATCAAAATAAGAGAAAAATGCCGGAAAGATTCATATCACATACCTTTCGAGGTCCTTCTGCTGAGATTCGTACTCCTCCTTGGTGGCAGTCTGGTTGTTGTCGAGCCAGCTGATAATCTCATCAACCTTGGAGGTGACCTTCTCTTTATCAGAGTCAGAGATGGTGAGCTTGCCCTCATTAATGGTGTTCTTGAGGGAATAGGCGTAGGACTCGAGGCCATTCTTGGCCTGGATACGAGAAGCTTCAGCCTCATCCTCAGCCTTGAACTTCTCGGCGTCGGCAAGCATGCGCTCAATGTCCTCCTTGGAGAGACGACCCTTGTCGTTAGTGATGGTAATCTTGTTGGTCTTTCCAGTACCCTTCTCGATGGCAGAAACGTTCATAATACCGTTGGCATCGAGATCGAAGGTGACCTCGATCTGAGGAACACCACGGGGAGCAGGGGGGATGCCAGTAAGCTCGAATTTGCCGAGCAGGTTGTTGTCCTTGGTACGAGCACGCTCACCCTCGAAGACCTGGATCAGCACACCGGGCTGGTTGTCGGAGTAGGTGGAGAAGGTCTCAGACTTCTTGGTAGGAATGGTGGTGTTACGCTTAATGAGGGCAGTCATGACACCACCAGCGGTCTCGATACCGAGGGACAGAGGGGCAACGTCGAGGAGCAGGATCTCGTTGGTGGACTTGGATGAAGTATCACCGGACAGGATGGCAGCCTGGACGGCAGCACCGTAGGCAACGGCCTCGTCGGGGTTAATGGACTTGTTGGGGTCCTTGTTGAAGAAGTCGGAGACGAGGCGCTGGATCTTGGGGATACGGGTAGAACCACCGACCAGGACGATCTCGTGGACAGAGGACTTATCGATCTTAGCATCACGGAGCACACGCTCGACGGGCTCCATGGTGCCACGGAAGAGATCCTGGCACAGTTCCTCGAAACGAGCACGGGTGATGGAGGTGTAGAAGTCAATACCCTCGAAGAGAGAGTCGATCTCAATGGAAGTCTGGGCAGCAGAAGAGAGAGTACGCTTGGCACGCTCGCAGGCAGTGCGGAGACGACGAAGGGCACGGGCGTTGGTGGTGAGATCTATTGTATCCAAGTTAGCATTTGCTTCTCTCAAGGTGCACTCTTTTGTTTGTAAGGTATTCAACTATCCTCTTGATGCAGCATGATAGGGTAAAATAAGAGAGAAGTGAGGGAAGAATTGAGAGGCTCACCTTTTTTATTTTTTCTTTTGAAGTCTGCAACGAAATGGTTGACGAGGCGGTTATCAAAGTCCTCACCACCAAGGTGAGTATCACCAGCGGTGGCCTTGACCTCGAAGATACCTTCCTCGATGGTAAGGAGGGAAACATCGAAAGTACCACCACCCAAGTCGAAGATCAGGACGTTGCGCTCGCCCTCAGTCTTCTTGTCGAGACCATAGGCAATAGCGGCGGCAGTAGGCTCGTTGATGATACGGAGGACGTTCAGGCCGGCAATGAGACCAGCATCCTTGGTAGCCTGACGCTGAGAGTCGTTGAAGTAAGCGGGGACAGTGATGACGGCGTTGTTGACAGTGCCACCAAGGTAGGCCTCAGCGGTCTCACGCATCTTGGTCAGGACCATAGAAGAAACTTCCTCAGGAGTGAACTGTTTCTCCTCGCCCTTGAACTCAACCTGGATGATGGGCTTGCCACCCTTGTCGACAACCTTGAAGGGCCAGTGCTTCATATCAGACTGAACCTCAGCGTCGGCGAAACGACGACCGATCAAACGCTTAGCATCGAAAACGGTGTTGTGAGGGTTCATGGCGACTTGGTTCTTGGCGGCATCACCGATGAGACGCTCGGTATCGGTGAAAGCCACAAAGGAAGGAGTGGTACGGTTACCCTGGTCATTGGCAATAATCTCAATGCGGTCATCACGGAACACACCCACGCAAGAGTAGGTGGTACCCAAATCAATACCGACAGCGGGGGCCATTGTGAAGATTGTAAGAGGGGTAATTCGTCAAGGGGATGAGAGAAGGAAAAATTCGTGACGGAGAAAAGGGGGAATCAAATCAATGGTAATGTACAGAGCAGGTATGAGAATAAGAAAGATAGTGAGAAGAAATTTAATGTGTGAGAAAAGGAGGGGGAGGGCAAAGGTTGTGCGAGCGCTACAGTTGATATAGTGGTGGGCGGTGAGTTACTGCTCCAGCGAAACTTCTAGCAAGTCATAGCTTCGACGGCCATCCATGGGCTTCGATGGTTTTCGCCCACACTGGTTGGGCGAGGAATTTGATCAGTGCTTTCCTTCGAGAATTCACCAGTGGGGTTCTCGCCATTTCCATAGCCTTGGGAAGAGTGATTCTACTCCCTACTTACTAGCATATTCATGATGGTTCTACTACCTACTAATAGTCCGTATCCCTAGGGTAGTAGATCTTGAAGTGAATTGGATCTTCTCTTCCCCGTCTTTTTTTTCTCTTCCCTTCTTCTTTTGTATTTGAGTGATCACTATGGTAACTATCATTTATTCTTTCTCTTTTACTTTTTTTTAATCCCTTTTTTTTTCTGGTGGGGTTACTTTTGTAGATGACGTAAGAGCTCAACACTGGCTTGTTCTTTGTTTTTATTTTCCTTCTTTCCCTTTCCCTCTCTTCTTTTTGTTTTCTTTTTTTTTTTTATCATGAGAAAGAACTCTTCATACAAGAGCTGTCTGCTTTGTACACTATTCAATAGCTAGACTACCACCTAGGTAGATTATCCTCCCACCGTTAGTCATTATGACTTGTTTCTTAGGATTCTATGGATTAATTACTCTGTGGAGTAATCCATATGGGTTCACTCGTTCCTTGTAACGCCATGTGCAGGATATTCCCACTGCAATACATCATTTTAATCGGAAGGTTTCGCATGAAGTCATCGCTCACCGAATGCGGCCATCAAAAGGCTGACTAATCTTTCGACGGGTCTGGATCTCCAAAAAGCTTTTGGACTTATACAATGGTACACATGTACTGGTATATAGCCTTGTGAAGTCTCCTATATACGTTGTAGAGATTTTGATCTTAAATAAACACCTTGGAATGCTCCTAATGTGCCTAATGAGGCTCCGCGACCAACTTCACGCTCCTTGACTCTATCCCCAATTCAGAATCCTACAGTTCGGCTGGTCAACAGCCTACTTGCTGACCCTCGTTGCTCATGAAGTACGTGATCCAGACGTATTTCTGCTGATGATAACTACTAATATGGAGTACTACGTACTATGCCTCCGTAACGTAATCGGTAAGCGAGCGACGCATGTAAGCCAGCGACGCAGCTCTGTATTCCATACAAATCGACCCTTTTTGACACTTGAATATCTCAGCAACCAGAGACAGCAGAGACAGAATGTTTGATATATAATGTAATGTAGATCAAGCAAGGTTAACGCTAATCATTTTAATGCTTTTTCCTTTTATCCTTATTCTATAAATCAAAAAGATCAAAAATACAGTTGTAATATAATATATTCAATACCGAAAAAAATATTACTTATATAAAATTCTCTGTTTTATATGTTACAGATTAGATACTATTATATACCCTGTTTAAATTTTATATTATTATAACGTTTGGTTGCTGAGATACTCAAGTGTTAAAAAGAGTAGATTTGTATGGAATATAGAGCTGCGTCGCTGGCTTACATGCGTCGCTCGCTTACCGATTACGTTATCTCGTAACGTATCCCGTAAGCGAGTCGGCCACCTGCGTATCCCATATAAAATGGCAACTTTTATAATCACAATATCTCAACAACAAGCTGTAGGAGTAATATGATATCCGAAATCAATATACATATATTGGCTATATAAATACATTATGTATTTTTAAAAAAATTTTAAAAATCCTTTTCAAGAATCTAAACGCTATGGTCTATAAATTACGAAAAATACATTGTAATTTATATTACCTATTGAATACAATATCTCCTCTGTCTAGCATATATGTCTATAATGGTTTATTAGTTTAAATATTAGATTTCAGATAGCTATACTCTTTAGTTGTCGAGATATTGTGATTATAAAAGTTGCCATTTTATATGGGATACGCAGGTGGCCGACTCGCTTACGGGGTACGTTATGCTAATCTATTCTTACTAACTATTACGCATCTATATGGCTTTCTTGATACGAACGTGGATGAGAAGACAAATTGACTTGGATACGTATTTGATACCTGAATCTCATTGCATATCCACTTCCCTTCAACTTAGGATAGCCTACGGAGTATAATCTCAGGTTCAACTCCGGCAAGGGAGCGTACAAATTTAGTAGCTTGTTTATTGTGACATACCCAGAAGGGAAAAGACCGTCACGGGAGTAGCGCCGCTGATCTCCAGGCATTGTAGCCAATCAGCGGTCGCTGGCCCTAAGTGGGTTAAGGTGACTCTCTCCCCTTGCGACTCTAGAGCGCGTTGCGTTTCTCTCGTACAAATCTTTGCTCTAAATATTTAAAGCTCGCCTCATTTTCTTCCTTCCCTGTCTTAGCAGTTTATCTTCTTCCTCCGGGATTCCATTATAAACCCCCCCCCTCCAGTCTTATTCCAACCCATTCCATTAGCCTCTGTGAGCGAACAAAATTGCACTCTCCACCATGGGTGATAACAACCAAGTCACCACCCTGAGCAATGAACCCGCTGCCAGCGATAAGGGGAAGGGCAAGGCTGCACAGGATCCTACCGTTATGGATGTGAGCATGGATGAAGGTGAAAGTGATGAGAGTGAAAATGAAGACATTGTAAGTTTACGAGGCTTGCGACACCTAAATCGGGAGACATGGAAGTTGACTGTAATTTTTCTTTCCTAGATGGAAGGTAAAGCTTGAAATCCCCATTTCCTCCCCGCTCAAGGCCTAGTCCACTTTGCCTACATTAGCTTTCAAGAAACCGCTGTCCCATTTAAACGTTAACCCTCCCCTGCAGAAGAAGATGAGGAGGATGGCGACAACCTCGAGCCAATCTCTGCCGACAACATCATTGATGGTGGGCGACGGACTCGCGGAAAGTCCATCGACTTCCAGAAGGCCGCGGAAAAGCTGAAGGATGATGAGGGTGACGATGACGAAGATGATGAAGACTTTGCGCCTGATGACAATGACGACAGCATGCGCGACTGAACTAGATCATGATATGGTTCATAAAACATCTTGGGAATGGAGGTTAGTGATTGGCGCAGGTTCATTGTTTTTTGTTTCTTGATTCAGATACTTGTCATGTCAACCATGTTCTTTTGTCCGCCTCCCTCGTTCGTTCGTTCTTTTTTTTTTAAAGAAAAAGGAAAAGAGAGGAGGCGAAGTGGGAGAAAAAAGAAAAAGGAAGAAAGCAAAAAAACCGCCGCCCTTGGCGGGACTGGGCGTAACAAACATTCGATAATTACTGCTATCTCTGCGATAACCCTTTTCTGATCTGAATCAATTGCTTGGCCGCTTGGCCCTACTCTAGCAATTTCAATTTCCCATTAGCTACTACAATCCTAATAATATACTACTATGTACTCTTGGTAAAGTGATATTGCGTGGGTTCTCCGCTAAGGAAGACTTGAGCTTCATATAAATACCGCAATCATATACTTCTCAACGCTACTCTATCCCACCAGTCGAATACTACGGTGGATACATTCGATTGAAATAGGTTAAAGATACCCAATATACGGGAATGCATCCTTGGTACTCAGCAGAGTTAACATCCTATACCTGTTATATCTGGAAGAAGTAGTCAGAAGGCACCTTTCCAGAATAGGGAAAGCTATTCCGTTTACGGTAACCCGCCGTCACCCCCGTTCGGACCCAGGAAAAAGTGCGGTCTTTATATGGAGTACTTGTCCTGAGATTCTATTGATTGCCGCAACCAGACCGCAGGTCGCTTCGGAGCATTAAGCCACGGGATAGAGGCTTCAATTACAAAAGTTCTGCTGACATTGTTCTACGCGATGCCTGTGAACTAGCATCTGGCAAATAATCAATTTATGGTACAGCTTCCTTGAATTTCCGTAAAAGAGTCGAACCTACTTATCGTCAGCTATGGCTTCACGGTATATTGATCCCAAACTGCCCTCGGTTTCCTTGGCTAATGGTTTCCCTGCATAAAACCTCAGGTTTCCACGCTCGAACCTTCACCAGCGTGATCCGCGTGCATCATCCTCCCTCTTCGATTCATATGGTGGCGATTCCCGACCCGCCAGTAAGTCTCCTGGCCGAGTGGGTGGATATGGTTATGGAGGATACCCCAGTGATGTGTCCGTAAATGGGGGTTCGGTAGTCGGAGGGGGCTATAGAACTGCGACGCCAAATGCGAAGTAGGCCCCAGCAACGAACTATTGATCCTGCCCGTGCAGAGTGCTAATGCCGAAACAGGGGCCACTACTCCGATGCCGTTCTGTCCCATCTTGAGTCGCAGAATGACGCCGAGGTAGAGGGCATCAGTGCAAAAGTCAAGATGTTAAAAGATGTACGCTCTCTGTTCCCCTCAGCAGAATGGTTGTGTACGTATGGGTGCTGATGTTGAGACTAGCTTACACTTGCTATTGGCGAAGAAATCCGGGATACTTCGACTATAACGGAACTTAATGATTCCTTTGATAATACTCGTCTTCGTATACGTGGAAACATGAATCGCATGCTGCGGATGGCGGAACGGACTGGCGTCGGCTGGCGTGTATGGCTGGCTTTCTTCCTGGCTGTTTTCCTTCTCTTCGCTTATGTGTGGATGACCTGATTAGTCTGGGTATAACTCTACTAGGTCGACTAGTACCCTGTTACTCTAGTACTTTCTTTGAGTCACGCTCTTCCCTTCCCGACATGAGCCACAAAAGCATCCGAGCCCAACTATCTGCTAATATCCTCGCTGATAATTTGATGACTAACAAACGAGCATGGCCTCTGGATTTTATCTATTTTTTTTTTGTCGACCCTTTCATTGCGGCCTTTGATGATGTGCGACTGTCAGATATTTCGACATTCCATTCGAACTGTCCCTTCACGCTCAGTCTCCTGTAATATCTCTTGTACTGAGGCCACCGCCAACCCCTATTTGTTGCCTTTATGATGATGATGCATGGGTGGAGTTGTGGCTGATATGTCTGGTCTAGTCTGACGATTCCTTTCTAATGTACTACCTTGTGTAAATAATGGCTGATCCAATGACTAATATTCGAAGAGTACCATTTCAACTGTTTTCATCCTCTTTACATTTGATAACCGTCCTTTTACCCCGAGGATTATACATACAGTAATAACAGAATATAAAATGCATGTGCGCTATAGTATTAAAGTCTTCATATATTTAGTCTGACCAAGCGAGTGAGTGATCTACACGTCACACTGCAAGTCCTTGATTAGGTGCACATGATTCGTCAAATTCACATAAGGATCAGTCCAAACGAGACAAGGGTAAAGAGACAGCCGATATACATAAAACAAATAGTCAATTCTGAACATATACGAGAGACTCTGGGGAACTGTCCACACTGACAACATAGAAAAGCGAGTCTATCGTGTAGTCTATCAATAGAAAGCCGAACCAAGACACCAGAGACTCCAAAGGCGTTCCTGTGTTGATTACCAAACCTCCACCCTGGGACCCATACATGCAGACAGTGCGCCATACAACCCTGAAAGATAATCCAAATAATTTGGTTTAGTCGAAACTATCCCTAGGCCCTCCAGCTCGCCGTCTAGGGAACCTGTTGAAAAAGCTTCGTCGACTCCCCTGACTAGTTACAGATGCACGTAGATCATCTTCATCAATCATCATGCTGCTCGTATCGAAGGCATCTCCGCCACCACTCCAACGCTGGAGGAACCGACGTTGGGCCTCTGTCTCTCGAGTCCGAACCGGTGCTGGCGGCAGACCACGACTGCTAGTTGTACTAGCTCGGAGATTTTGTGTAAATGGATCATGGGAAAAACTGGCTTCATCCTCTTCGTCATATTCAGCATCTGTATCGGTATGTTGCCATTCATCTTCTTGTACGGATTGGTGCTCTGCAGCCTCAGGAATATCATCGTCCAGATCATGGCCCATGACTTGCTCACTCATGTCCTCTATTTCATCGTCCATGTCATCAGCACTGGGAATGTCATCATCCAGATTTGGCTGATCATCAAAATCATTATCGGTTTCTTCCCCGAATGCCTCGTCATCACCATCGGGGAACGCTTCAGGAATATCATCATCCAGGTCCCGTTCCATGTATCCCTCCTCATCAACATCGCCATCCTCTTCCAAACCTTCCTCCCCTTCCTCCACTAGGCCCTCTGCATCTGCGTCGGGAATATCATCGTCCAAATCCCTTTCCATGCCTGTGTTATCTTGCCCATCGCTAGTCTGTGCACCGAACTCGTCCACCCCATCAGTCCCGGCTTCGGCCGCGGCCGCGGCCGCGGCCATCTCAGCAGCAGCAGCAGCTAGCGCTTCCTCCCTCTCCGCCTCTTCCTCTTTCATCCCGAGCATGGTCTTAGCGCATCCTGCAGGTTTGATCCACGAGTAACCAAATGAGGCGATGTTGTTTTTGCGGGCACGGAGCGCACGTTCTTCGAGGAGCAATGAGGATAAAGTATTTCCGGAGGCGGCAGAGGCGTTCAAGGCACGTCCGTTCGTAATATTGTTACCACTGCGGCGGGGGTTTCCTTGCGTTTCTCCATGTGTTTGATGGTGTTGGGATGAGGAACGGTAGGGCTGGGAGACTCCGAACCAGAGTTCATGAGACTAAGTGCATACAGAGTGTTAACAATGCCTTCTGTCGTCTTCAAGGTTAGGCAGGGTTTCCTTGCAAGGGCATCACATACATCGCGGGGTGTGATGAGCGGAAGGGAGAGCATCACGCGCGGTCACAGCTTGATCAGATTGGAAGACAACAGAGACAGTATAACAACTGAGTTTAGAGATCCGTTGTTGTTATCCAACTTAGAAACTTAGATCATCTCAGCCAACTTGCAATTGCAACCTGGGTCTAAAGCATGAAGCTCGTAGTAGATATCAGAGCTAATCCCTGCCCGCGCTATTTTTCGAGAACCACCTTGGCCTATTTTGCTCAAATCAGATGGACCCAAAACTCAAGCCATGCAAATTAAAGATAAAAGAAATAAGATTCATAAAGGTGGGGAAAAATCAGGTGCCAACTTAAAATTGTTTATGGTAACTCACAACTAATCTGCAAGTGGGGAGGTAGAAGTCGCGACAATACTAGTAATCAGAGGAGTTCCAAAAAAAAGATTTAAACTCCGCGGCAACGCGGCAAGTCTACTGGTAGATCATAATTTACATAAAATGTCTTGGTTCACATAGGAAAGTCCAACCTGAAGTAGATATCTTGTTGGTTTAGAGTACCGCTTGCTTCTGTATGGTATCTCCTCTTCGTGCGTTACCTTTGACAATATGCAATGCATACATTCTTCGCTTGAAATCTTCGAACTTATACAATAAGATGTATGTACTAATTAATGTATGGTGTTTACTACCTTTGGTTATATAATGTACATACTGTCACCATCAAATCACGATTGGCAGAAAACTCGGTTGACCAGAGCATCCCCAAGCATCATAGTCATAACTGGGGTCTCGTAGCATGATCTACACGCGAGTACGGAGTTCCAAGGAATGATTTTATCGATGCTTCAGAGACTAGAGTAGAGCGGTTCCTCAAACCTGATAGGCAGTGGGGCTTGATACGGAGGCACCCAGAGAACAATGCCAATGCGAACGTTGCCTTTAATGCGTATCAAAAAAAATTGTAAATAGCCACGATACTCCAAGCGTGCCGACATTCTAGAGACATAGTCAGAGCTACAAGTCACAATGGCAACTACAAAAGCAAGCAGTAGCGATCCCGAGGGCCTGTGGGGAAAGAGTCACTCTCTTTCTCTCTCTCTCTGCTTTTTCTTTTAATCCCCTCCCGAATATTGAGCATTCCGTCAAGGATTTCCATGGGAGAAGAACATAGCGAGATACTACCTCACACCATGTTAAGCAAGTCACAGAATCAGACCATAACGGTGTCATCCCTCATGCGAAACTTTATGTAGGGTAATACATAAAGTAGCCAGGTACTGAAGGGAATCAGGCAATATACTTTGCGCTCGATTTCAACTGGAGGTCTCTATACTCATTACCGACGCAAGGCGCAAGAATCCTAGACAAGTTATAGCGTCGCTTCAACGAGAAAGTACGCCGCAATAGCGGTACGGAGTACTCCGTACTCCGTCCTGCACTAAGTAACTTGTCGTTTAGACTCTTAAGGAAAAAAAAATTAAATCATCTGCAGCACTAAATAAGACATTAGAGTACGGAGTAAGACACCCCTGTGTTCAGCCGTTCCAACAACGTATTCCGCATTCTCCCGAGGGGTTGCAGCCTTCCGCTCTATCGACTGGCCGACGTTCGGTGAACCCAAAGCGGACAAGACTGAGCAGGAAGCATCGGGAAAAATCGGTGTCTCTAACTTTGGCATCTCCGCCCGATCATGTGATGCCTGTAATATTGACAGAGGAGCGCAATGATGGAGGTCGGGGGCGGCTTTTCGCGGGTACACAATGTGACAGACTGCAGTTCGTCGAAGATTTTTGCCGACCTACCCCCAGAAATCATCTGCATGGCCGCGATCCTTCTGTACGGAGTCACTCTGAGTCACTCTCAACCTTCGTTCATTACCATTAATGGTAGGTAATTTATTTCCCAGCGCCAGATCCACTGGATCGGCCGTGATGCAAAATAAGGATAATCATCCCCTCCAGAGATGCGTCTGGTGGGTCGGAATTGGAACTGACGCAAAGTGAACACCCTAGCAGGAAGGGATTGATATTTAGACATTCACCGGCTCTCCCTCGGTCGTAAGAAACTTCACCATCGGGGCCAGTCTCGCCCTGAGAGCGTAGAGTGTGCCGCGTTCTGGAGCTAACCTTTCAGAAGAAATGAAAGCGATAAGAGGCATTAGTGGAAATCGATACCGGATTGGTGGTGGTCAAAATCAATCTATCCAGTCGTGGGTGGATATACCAGAGCCGGAGAATCGATTGATTTATGGATTGTATTATTTATTACCATCACAAATATCAGGAATTGGGTCTTATCCGGAGCGTCTCGGGATTAGGAAATACGTACAGGGGAGCGTAAATCCGAAGGAGGTCGCGGCCGTGCTTATTGGCCGGGGCCAGTCAACGAGTGCCATGGGGGTGGATTTTCCCCAGGAAATCTTGAGATCATGGGGGAGGGTAAAAAATTGTTCTAAAGATTACAGAAATGCAGGTATTGCACCGGGTAAGCGCTGAAAGATTAGCAACTGATAAGGAGATTGATGACCTGAGGGAATGACCTGGGAGAAACTCCCACCGGCCAATCCGAATGTATCTGTGAGACGCGAATTGCAGCCGCGGAGCCCCGAAATCGGCCAAAGAGAGGATGTGCCGTTGTGTGGAGCATCCAGTAAACGGTCTTCAATTAACTAGCGGCGAGGAGAGGATGCGGGACGCTTCTGGGAAACGGGTCGATATGTAGGAGGGGAGGAAAAGCGCCCAGCTTGGCCGTTGTCGGAAGTTGCGTTGGCTGATGCTAGAAGTGCATCTGGGCGGACAGCATATGGTATTGCTCCGTGCCAGTAATTTTACCCACCACCTACAACGGTTGCCAATAATACGTGCTGCGGTATGCGCTTGTACTGGTGAAGGCAACTGTAATGTACATAATCATAAACATACTAGTAGTAGTGCATGGTGAAGCAGTGTGGGGTATGTTAAGTTTTAGCGTGAGGGCCAAGTAAATATGTACAGTACTTTCGGTATGGCACAGTCAAAGGGAGAAGCCATTCATTGATCTGTACATGTTTTCAGTAGTTGTATGCCCAAATGGATGTCTTCGAATGGAATGTCATAGTATCTCTAGGGCATAAATTAACACACCATAAGAGGTTATAGTTCCTACTGGTTGATATTCCTGGCTACCAAGGCAATTAAATATGGCCCATCTGAGAGAGTATCTCTAATTGCTTTGATAGCTTCATCTGATTGGCGATCTAATGCAAATCACACAACCTTGCCAAGCAGTCTTCCATATAGTAAGTAGTAGTATGCTTACATATCTCCTGTTTCTTGTTTCCTTCTCAAAATCATATATTCATTAGCAATTCCTAGGTCTCTTTGGGAAGAAGGTCGGTTACGCGAAAAGATTCGGAGTACTTCTACCAAGTAGCATAGCTCATTTCAACAGCTGTTTGGGGTAAAGTCCTGGTAGGATAAGCACCCCAAGCCTGCACTGCCCCACTTTGGTATCATCCATCCAGTCGGGTCATCACTATGAGGCCAACCTTTAAAAGTGCTGCAAAAAGAGAAATCATGTGGAAGTAGGTACGGAGAAGTAGTATAGGCCCCATTCTTTCGCTCTTCTGGATTTCCCGACCCCCCAAACCCTTCCTATCTCTCTGTTGCCCCTTTCCCTGCTGAGCAAAGTAGCCGTAGCGTTCTTACGGCGACACCACTTCCTTTGAGGACCATCAGCACACCTCAAAAATGAACAAGACTTATGTCCTGGTATTATCAAGAAATTCTATTGAAGTACGAAGCCAAGTCTTTGACTTTATTAAGATTATTAGCCGAGTGGTGTGCAACTGCTTGGATTCTTCATTTAAGCCGAAAAATACAATTGGGAGGTAGTGTTCATTCACTGTTCTCCAATCACGGCACCCAGAATCAGCATGGTGATCCTACACTATTACTACTTAGGTATTGATCCATTATCCAACTGATTTTCAAGATCCTCATTAGTCTTTACCCTACTTACAACTCATCTACATAAAAAAAAGTTCCACGTATTTATTTACAAGGTATTCTCACAAAACACCAAGTTATAGACAATTTGGGGTTGCATATGGAAAATTCGGCTCAAGGGGCAGTTCCGTTCATAGACTCAGGAAGGAACATTATTATATTGATGGAAAAATTCCTCGAAGCGTTCGTCGTTCCTGCACCGAGTGGATCGAATGGGAAAATTACCTGGCCAGTGTAACTACTAACTAGGCAGCGTAAATCATTTCCCACTAGCGCCAACGCAGCACATTCCTATAATTTTTAAATTGGGCCAAAGCTCCACCAAGTTGGATCTTGACGTAGTGGAAACCTAATCTTCTTGGTTAAAAGGTTGAAATACCAGGGTCCTGATTGGCCACGAGTGTCTTATCTCTCCCCTAGCGTCCTCGGTTCATGGATTGCATTGCATACCTAAGTAGTACTAAGTCTACTTTACCTTTGCCATAATACCTGGGACTCTGAGGATGCAGACACTTTCTCTCTAGTACTTAATGTAGGGAAATGGCGGGAAGAAAATAAAAAAAATGAAGTTGTCGGACATAGCATGTTGTATATTAGAAGAGCTAAAAAATCGATATTTCCTGCGCAGACATTCGCAACACCCTAGGTACTTCACTCAACATACCTGGCATATATAGACATGCCTCCCACGTCGTGGCGGCCTTTTCAACCAAGGATGGAAGGCGCCGAAAGTGCTCTTTTCCCGTGAATGCTACATAAAAATTGGTCTCGCCCGAAGCAGAATTGAACAAAAAGAAGTATCCAACAGTGTAATGCCAGTAGAAACAATAGAACTAGATAGAAATGCCTGCCTTGTCCTTTCCCTAACCATTCCCCATTCCTCTCCAAATTTTTTATAGTTACTTGTTATTATTATTTAATTTTTAGCCAAGAGGAGCAGAAATTGTTTCACTTGCCATCATCAGTACCCCAAAGATTAACTAACTTTTACTTGCGCCCGTCGCTTTTTCTACCATACTACCTTACTTATTCACACTAAAGCTACGTTCCTCCGGTGGAAGAAACAGCTACGATTTGCCACGACTATAATCCCCACAACTGGGTATTTCCCCTATCCTGTTAGTTCACCCCTACACTTGCCTTCCACTTGGAACCCTGTCTTCTTTGTAACGTCCGTCCATTCCCGATAAAATACATACTGTACTTTGACCGTATCGGACGGTCGAGGTGAATTCCCCGGACCTCTGCCTCCCGTTCTCCCGCTCTGGTCTCCCATCTTCTGTCCTTGCCTACTTAGTAGTATCCCCCCCGCTCCCCCCCTCCTTCCTTCCGTTTTCTTCTTCTATTCTTTCCTCCTTCCCTGTTTTTGCCTTTACTTTCGTCCATCTTCAAGCTAAACGTTGGGTCACAGAAAAGCTCTTATCTTCCGTTGTTGACCCGAACATATTGTGACGACATATTTCTAGATCCTCCCCATTTAACCTATACTACCGCAGCGAAGTACCACCCCGCCCCGAATTGGTCCGCGGCGATTTTCTTTACAGGTCTTTCTATAAACTTCCTAGTTTTGTCATTCCGTTCTCTGTCGGTCGCCGGCGGAAGAATGGGTTTGAACTTGGAGGAAATCTATGGCCAAAATATAATTGACAAGCAGAAGCCCATCGAGTATTCGGAGTACCAACCAAAGCAGGGATATGGTTGGGCTAACACATTGCCCGAGAGGCAAGGTCTTTATGATCCCGAATATGAGAAGGATGCTTGTGGTGTAGGCTTCACTGCGTAAGTACTCAAGGGACTGGCTCAAGACGCGGAAATACCCTGGGTGACCGTCACTAACACTGACCCTCGGCGCTTTTGTAGCCATATCAAGGGCCAGCCTAGTCATAAGATCGTCAGCGATGGTAAGGGCCCAACTGAAGAATCTTACACAACATACTGCCTACTGATATGGAATTTTACTCTGTTCAGCTCGCAATCTCCTCTGCAACATGACGCATCGAGGAGCTGTCGGCTCAGATGCTCGGGATGGTGATGGTGCTGGTGTAATGACAAGCATTCCCCATAAATTTTTCATCAAGAACTTTGCTCGCGAGGTCGGAGTTGATCTACCCCCTCTCGGCCAGTACGCTGTCGGCAATCTCTTCTTCAAACCCGATCAAGAGACTCTCAAGGACTCTACGGCTACATTTGAGGAACTTGCAACAGGCCTAGGGCTACGAGTACTAGGGTGGCGTGAGGTTCCTCATGACTCTACTATCCTGGGCCCTGCTGCTTTATCCCGAGAGCCTATTATCATGCAGCCTTTCGTGGTGCTGAAGTCGGCTTACGGTGACAGCAACAAGCCTGACCTTACCGATGCAGAATTATTCGATGAGAGGACTTTTGAGCGTCAGTTATATGTTCTTAGGAAACGTGCTACTCATGTTCTCGGCCTCGCCAATTGGTTCTACCTGTGCTCCCTCAGCAACAGGAATATTGTCTACAAGGGTCAACTTGCCCCTGTTCAAGTCTATCAGTACTACCACGATCTGGTCAATGTGGACTATGAAGGTCACTTTGCTCTTGTCCATTCTCGTTTCTCTACCAACACATTCCCATCCTGGGACCGTGCCCAACCTTTACGGTGGGCTGCACACAACGGTGAAATCAATACTCTGCGAGGTAACAAGAACTGGATGCGGGCTAGGGAAGGTGTGCTCAAGTCAGACATATTTGGCGAGGAGCTTGATTCGCTGTATCCTATCGTCGAGGATGGTGGCTCCGACTCTGCTGCATTTGATAATGTTTTGGAGCTGTTGATGGTTAACGGTGTTCTCTCCTTGCCAGAGGCAGTCATGCTCATGATTCCTGAAGCTTGGCAGGATAATCCAGCCATAGATCCAGCAAAGGCTGCTTTTTATGAGTGGGCTGCCTGTCAGATGGAGCCTTGGGACGGCCCTGCTCTCTTCACGTTCTCCGATGGACGGTACTGTGGTGCGAACCTTGACCGTAATGGTTTGCGCCCCTGCCGTTTCTATGTCATGGATGACGACCGTATCATTTGTGCGTCCGAAGTTGGTGCCGTCGACATTGACCCTGAGCGTGTGGTCCAGAAAGGTCGCCTTCAACCTGGAAAGATGCTCCTGGTTGACACAGTGGCCGGCCGAATCATTGATGACTCGGAGCTCAAATATACCGTTTCTCATCGCCAAGACTTTGCCGCATGGCTGGAAAAGGAGCTTTTGAAGCTTCCCGCTATTAATGAGAAGTTGCTTCAACACAATGTTGACCTTAGCTACGCAATTGATAACACTACCATTCAGAATGATCCCCGCCTCAAAGCTTTTGGATACTCATTTGAACAGGTCAGCTTGCTTCTTGGTCCCATGGCCGCTGACTCAAAGGAAGCATTGGGCTCGATGGGTAATGATGCCCCGTTGGCTTGCATTGCCCAACAGCCCCGTCTTCTATATGAATATTTCCGCCAACTTTTCGCACAAGTCACAAATCCGCCTATAGATCCTATTCGAGAGGCTGTGGTTATGTCTCTCGAGTGTTACGTTGGGCCTCAGGGCAACCTTCTGGAGATGGATGCCTCGCAATGCCATCGCCTCCTCCTTCCCTCCCCAATCTTGAGCATCCCTGAGTTCAATGCCTTAAAGAATATCAACAGAGCGCACAAAGACTGGACTGTGAGAATTATTGACATTACCTTTGAGAAGAAGAAAGGCGTTCCAGGATACCTTGAGGCACTTGATGCTATTTGTGACGCTGCTACTGAGGCAATTCAAGACGGAGACAAGGTCCTTGTCCTTTCTGATCGTTCTACTTCGGGAGACAGGGTCCCTGTGTCTGCTCTCTTAGCCACTGGTCTTGTACACCATCACCTTGTTCGCAACAAGTGGAGGTCTCTTGCAGCCCTAGTCGTGGAGACTGCCGAGGCTCGAGAGGTTCACCATATGTGTGTTCTGGTTGGGTATGGTGCTGATGCCATCAACCCATACCTGGCTATGGAGTGTATCCTTAAGATGAACCGCGAGAAGCTGATCCGCAAGCAACTACCTGACGAAAAGGTCATCGAAAATTACAAGGCCTCGTGTAATGGTGGTATCCTAAAAGTCATGAGCAAGATGGGTATCTCTACGTTGCAGTCGTACAAGGGCGCACAGATTTTCGAGGCGCTTGGTATTGACGATAGTGTCATCGACCGGTGCTTTACGGGAACCGCGAGCCGCATCCGTGGCTTGACGTTTGAGCTGATCGCTCAGGATGCGTTTGCTTTCCATGAGCGTGGCTACCCATCACGTTCCGTTGTTGAAATCCCTGGGCTCCCCGAGTCTGGCGAATATCACTGGCGTGATGGGGGTGAAGAGCATGTGAACGATCCAGTTAGCATTGCCAATATGCAAGATGCAGTGCGCACAAAGAACGACAAATCTTATGAAGCCTACGCCAAAGCTGAGCACGAGCAAATCAAAAACTGTACCCTCCGTGGTATGCTTGATTTTGACTTCGAGCAGCGGACTCCTATCCCCATTGATCAGGTTGAGCCTTGGACTGAGATCGTCCGTCGATTCGTAACAGGTGCCATGTCCTATGGCTCTATCTCCATGGAATCCCACTCTACCCTAGCTATTGCCATGAACCGGCTGGGTGGCAAGTCTAATACTGGAGAAGGTGGTGAAGATCCCGAGCGAAGCAAACGAATGGAGAGCGGGGACACGATGCGGTCTGCCATCAAACAGATCGCATCGGGCCGTTTCGGTGTGACGTCTCACTACCTGGCCGATGCTGATGAACTACAAATCAAAATGGCCCAGGGCGCTAAACCCGGCGAAGGTGGCGAGCTTCCAGGCCACAAGGTCGTTGGCCCTATAGCTCACACCCGCTATTCCACTCCTGGTGTCGGCCTGATCTCGCCACCCCCTCACCATGACATCTATTCAATTGAGGACCTCAAGCAGCTCATCTACGATCTTAAATGTTCCAATCCTCGCGCGCGTGTTTCTGTTAAGCTCGTATCAGAAGTTGGTGTTGGTATTGTTGCCTCCGGAGTTGCGAAGGCCAAGGCTGACCACATTTTGATTTCTGGTCATGATGGTGGTACTGGTGCTTCTCGCTGGACTGGCATCAAATATGCTGGTCTTCCGTGGGAACTGGGTCTCGCAGAGACTCATCAAACTCTTGTTCTGAATGACCTACGTGGTCGCGTCGTTGTGCAGACTGATGGTCAACTCCGCACAGGCCGCGATCTTGCTATCGCCTGTCTCCTTGGAGCTGAAGAATTCGGCTTTGCTACAACACCTTTGATCGCCATGGGTTGCATTATGATGAGGTTCGTATAGTCAAGTCAAGGTAATGACGGTTAGTTCTCCCTCGCTGACAATTTTATTTAGAAAATGCCATCTGAATACTTGCCCTGTCGGTATTGCTACTCAGGACCCTGACCTGAGGAAAAAGTTTTCAGGCACTCCGGAGCATGTTATCAACTTTTTTTACTACGTCGCTAATGAAATGCGTGCTATCATGGCCAAATTGGGTATTCGTACCGTCAATGAAATGGTTGGACGGGCTGAACTGTTGAAAACTAGAGATGACATCCGAAACGCTAAGCAGGAGAAGATTGATCTTTCGCTCATTCTTACTCCTGCTCACTCGTTGCGCCCTGGCGTTGCTACATACAATGTCCGCAAGCAGGATCATCGCCTGCACACTCGCCTCGACAACAAGCTGATTGCAGAGTCTGAGCTTGCACTTGAGAAGGGCCTTCCATGCAGGATCGAGTGTGATATAGTCAACACAGATCGTGCTCTGGGCGCTACGCTCTCTTACCAGGTTAGCCGCCGCTTTGGTGGCGAGGGTCTTCCACAGGATACGATCCACGCCAATATCAAGGGCTCTGCTGGTCAGTCATTCGGTGCTTACCTTGCTCCCGGTATCACTCTTGAGCTTGAGGGTGACGCCAATGACTATGTTGGCAAGGGTCTATCGGGAGGTCGCCTCATCATTTACCCTCCTCGCGGTGCTGCTTTTAAGGCAGAGGAGAATATCATCGTTGGTAACACTTGTCTCTACGGTGCTACCAGGGGTACCTGCTTCTTCCGTGGTGTGGCCGCTGAGCGTTTCGCTGTTCGGAACTCTGGTGCTACTGCAGTCGTTGAGGGTGTTGGGGAACACGGTTGTGAGTATATGACTGGGGGTCGTGTTCTCATTCTTGGATCAATTGGCCGTAACTTTGCTGCCGGTATGTCCGGTGGTATCGCTTACGTCCTAGATATGGACCAGGACTTCCACTCAAAGGTCAACATGGAGATGGTGGAGGTATCCGGCTTGGAGGATCCTGCTGAGATTGCGTTTGTCCGTGGGCTCATTGAAGACCATCACCACTACACTGGCTCGGAACTGGCTGCCCGCATTCTGTTAGACTTTACCCGTGCTCTTCCCCACTTTGTCAAGGTTCTGCCAACCGATTACAAACGGGTTATGGAGGAGGAAGCTGCTAAAGCTGAGGCTGCTAGGGGAGCCGCGCTCACTGTACCTCAGCTTTCTGGCACACCCTCCAATGCTGAGAAGCCCAAATCAGGAGATGCGAAGAGGGCCGAAATGCTTGACATTGAGGATAGCGTGAGCGATTCAAAGACAGAGAAGAAGCGGTCGGCACTCGTCCTTGATAAGACAAGGGGCTTCATGAAGTATAACAGACGTAGTGAGAAGTACCGGAACCCCGGTACTCGTACTCGTGATTGGGCCGAACTCAATAGCCGTCTCACGGAGGATGAGCTTAAGTACCAGTCTGCTCGTTGTATGGACTGCGGTGTTCCTTTCTGCCAGTCTGACACTGGCTGTCCAATTTCTAACATCATCCCTAAGTGGAACGAGCTCGTTTTCCAGAATCAGTGGCAAGATGCCCTTAATCGCTTGCTTATGACCAACAACTTCCCGGAATTCACTGGTCGTGTCTGCCCCGCCCCTTGTGAAGGTGCTTGTGTCCTGGGAATCAACGAAGACCCTGTTGGCATCAAATCTATCGAATGTGCCATCATTGACCGCGGGTTCGAGATGGGCTGGATGGTACCTCGTATTCCTAAGTCTCGTACTAGTAAGACCGTTGCTATCATTGGCTCTGGCCCGGCCGGTCTCGCAGCTGCAGATCAGCTCAACCGTGCTGGTCATAACGTTACCGTATACGAGCGTGCCGACCGTATTGGTGGTCTACTTATGTATGGTATTCCCAATATGAAGCTTGACAAAAGGGTCGTGCAACGCCGCGTCGATCTGATGGCTGCCGAGGGGGTCAAGTTTGTGCCTAACACCTCTGTTGGCCCTGATAATGAGGTTTCTTTGAACTCCTTGCGCGAGATGCATGATGCTGTTATCATTGCCACCGGTGCCACTGTGGCTCGTGATCTCAAAGTTCCTGGCCGCGAGCTGGAAGGTGTCCATTTTGCAATGCAATTTTTGCACCGTAACACCAAGTCACTCCTTGACTCTAACCTTGCTGATGGCGCATACATCTCTGCCAAGGACAAGCATGTTGTTGTCATTGGCGGTGGTGACACTGGAAATGATTGCATTGGCACCTCTGTTCGCCACGGGGCCAAGTCCGTCACTAACTTCGAATTACTTCCTCAACCACCTCCAGAACGTGCCCGCGACAATCCATGGCCCCAATGGCCGCGCATTTACCGTGTTGATTATGGTCACTCTGAAGTCAAGACTCACATGGGCAAGGATCCCCGCGAGTACTGTGTTATGTCTACGGATTTTGTTGACGACGGAACTGGCCATGTTAAAGGTATTAACACTGTTCGTGTTGAGTGGACCAAGAGCGCCTCTGGTGGCTGGGATATGAAGACGGTTGAGGGCAGTGAGCAGTTCTTCCCTGCAGATCTTGTCTTGCTGTCCATGGGATTCCTGGGACCTGAAGACCGTCTTCTAGGTGATGAAATTGAGCGCGATGCTCGCAAGAATGTCAAGACGCCTCCGGGCCAATATTCCTCTAACGTCCCTGGAGTTTTTGCTGCTGGTGATTGTCGTCGTGGACAGTCTCTCATTGTCTGGGGTATTAATGAGGGTCGTCAGTGTGCTCGCGAAGTTGACGCTTATCTTATGGAAATCAGCTCTCAGCTTCCTGTCACTGGTGGCATTGTCCGTAGGCCTGCTATTGATGCGGTTCGACAGTCTATGGAACAAGCTGTTTCTGCATGATTTATCTGGGATCTCCAGACTCTGGAACCGGACTGGTTCCGGTCACAGGGCTATGTTTTATGACTAACATTACTATGGTTTATCAAGTGGCTATTGAAGATATCTATTAAACACGCAGAATATATGTTGGGCAGGAATATGTGCCACGGCGACTCTTATCAACAGCTACGACCACCGTTGCGTTGATACACTGGCTTTTTTGTTTTTTTCTTTTCGTTTTCTTTTCTTACTGGGCTTCTGGTTTCCCTTAATGCCCCCCACCTGCGGTGGTGTTTGCGTTTTTGTTGCAGAATCCTTTATCATAAACTGGTGTGCAAAAAAGGTGTCGGAGCGTTTGCAATTCAACAACTTTTCCATGATTGATTGTATATATCTACTTCTCCACAAGATAGTGGAATTTCTATGATAATGTTACTGGAAATTGATATGTTTACAGGCGAAAAGTCCCTTCTTGATAGATTATGCGTAGCACTATGTCGATCATAAGAGAACAAATAAGGTCAAGAATAGTTTAGATAGTACTCCTTTCTGGGACGGTCAAGGAGTTGCACCAGCGCACCCCAGCGGACTTGCTTCCGTGGTCTATACTTTCGTGAATGGTTGCTAGCTTGATCTGCGCGGGTGGATCAGTCTGCTGTTGTTGACGTGACTTAATGCGATGAGCACTAGGGAATAAGAATGAACGTAGGGCGTGGTATATTCGTGAGTCCATTAGGCAACAGTCGATTGAGGGACCATGTGTGGATCTGTGGCTCAATTATGTCACTTTTTCCTCTGACTTGTTTTGCCTTTATATTGGCTCTAACGAATGGGCGTCTTACCGATAAAGATGCTACCCATTAACTTCACTTTCATTGGCAAAACACAGTATGATTTAGAATGAATTTTCAAGTCCTCGAAGGGAATCTTCCATCGTCCGGGTCTATGTCTGCTGCTCAACATAACATGAAAACAAAGAGTACTGTACAGAGTCCCTTGACTAGCAGGAACAGGTATCCGGAATTCAATTACACATACATCAATACAATGAAAGGCTGCAGGTAAACGCAACAAACATTGGCACCTCTAAGCGGCGGCAGCGGCCTTCTGTGCTTCCTCCTCAGCCTGCAATTCCTTCTCTAGCGCAGCAAAATCCCCTTGAAAAGCATTCCGAATTGGCTCTGTCCGGAGGTTCCAAACATCCTCACTACTGGGTCCTGTCTTGTATTTGATCGCCTTCTTCCGATAGTGGTCTCTGATTGCCTTCTTGCGAGCCCCATCCGACCACGTTCTGGTTTTCATGCAAAGCCAGAAATTATCCCAGTGTTCACTGCACGACCGGAGCTCTCCATACCGGTATACATTGACAAACTGACCACCAAATGACTGACAGAAGAATGCGTAGTCGAATGCAGAACGACAGGACATTGAATCGGGGTAGAGAGATTCGGGCGCAATGGATGACGGGGTTGATGGTGTGGATTCTGGTGATTCTGAAGTGGAGGGTGGCTCTTGTAATGGCCGAGACCCTCTGTTAATGTCTCCCTCCAAGCTCGCTAGCAGTTGCTTGAACTCCGCATCTGCTTGTTCTTCGCGAGTCAGTGTCCGCGGTTGCGACGGAGGTGTCTCGGGGTTCTCTGGTGCTGGTTGTGTGTTGGACGACGGGATAGTTTGCAGTTCATTCTTTGAAGGAGAAGATGAGCTCCACCACCAACCCATTTTGTGCAAATTGTTTGCTGTAGTAGTAATATGAGACGTAGGCGCGATGCCGTGAAGTTGTAGTAGTGGGATTGGTTGGATGAATGAATTGGATCAACGCTGTAAATTTCACGATTACCTCCATTACAGAAAATGACAATACCAGAAACAAGGTGTATTTGTGATGCGTGCACTGACGTGACGTCATATTCAAGAACCGCAAACTTGGTCGTTCATTAAACCTCAACTTCCTCACAACAATGGCTCAACTGCCTTGATCGCGGTGACAGTTGTGGTTACGATGAGAAGATCGCTTCTAGGAGGGATACCCCTTCTCTACCAGACACCCTTACGTTGGAGGAAATCGCAAACACTGCTTGTAGTAAAACCATCTGCCGCTTGCGTCAGCAGTGCATCGTACCTCGAGACAGGGCACATTGAATTGAGAGAGAATGAAGGGTTATTCTTTGTAAATAGTATGGATACTGTGCATGAAGATATTCTGATAAATGACAGGCTAATGTCCAAGTTTATCAGACATCTTCCCCCCAAAACTGCATTGGATATTAGAAGGGCCACTCCGCGCAAGTCGATCGTACGAAGAGGCCTTGAAACGAATCGATAGACCACATCTCGCAGCATCCGAACCTTTACGCATAATCCGTCGTGTCTTTCCGAAAGAATTGGACGTCGACATTAGAGAAGTCATTCCGCGATTCAGGGAAGGCGGTGCGTTTGTAAAATACACTCGCAAGGAAGGGGTAAAAGACACTGATATAGAGACGGCTATCAAACATAATTTAAAAGAACACCCTATTCGGCCTTGGTTCAACCCTTTTCAGCAGGTCAAGCTTGCTCGTGTCCTTGGGAGACCATGGGTAGAGGATTTGTACCGCATACCAAGCCCGCGACTTAGGGTTGAGTTCCTGCCAGGCAGTACAGACAATTCAGCAACGGACCTCACTACGGAGACTTTGTACTCACTCTTCCGCAGCTATGGGAAATTAAAGGATATTGAGAAGCAATCGTCGGAATCGAAGATTACGCCAAGGTACGCCTACGTAGAATTCGCTCGCTCGAAGTACGCAGTTACAGCCAAAAACTGTATGCACGGATTCAATGTCCCAGAGCAAGAAGGAGGCGGGAAACCTTACACGAGATTGAAGATTAATTACGAACGGAAAATCAAGCTATCCATGATTAAGGATTGGATTTTGAGCCATCCAAGAATAGTGATCCCCACCCTCGCTGCGCTCATCGCGGCTATCACCGTGGCTATCTTCGACCCGATTCGTACCTTCTTTATCAAAATGAAGATAAAAGCAACACTCCAGATCGAGGAAAACAGTGTGCTGCGGTGGATCCGTAAGCAGGTCAGTAGAGCCAACATCATGGGTTTGGGGTATCAGGCATCTGATCCCCGTGGACTCACGGCCATTTGGGAGGATCGCCAAGAAGATATTTCTCAGCTGCAATCTTGGTTGATGGAAGACGTGGAGACTTTTATCGTCATCCATGGCCCCCGTGGCTCTGGAAAACGAGAGCTTGTGCTAGATCAAGCCCTCAAAAACTACAAATACAAGGTGGTCATCGACTGCAAGCAGATACAAGATGCCAGAGGAGATACGGCAAAGATTGCGCGAGCAGCTAGCCAGGTAGGCTATCGGCCAGTTTTCTCGTGGATGAACAGCATAAGCAGTTTCATCGATCTAGCTGCCCAGGGCATGATTGGTACCAAAGCAGGGTTCTCTGAAACGTTGGATGCACAGCTAAGCAACATCTGGCAGAACACTGCCACTGCTTTGAAGAAAGTCACTTTAGACAATAGGAAAAAGAGCGACAAGGATGCACATCTCACAGATGAAGAGTATTTAGAGGCTCACCCCGAACTCCGGCCGGTGGTGGTCATTGATAACTTTCTGCATAACAATACCGAGGACAATGTTGTGCATGAAAAGATCACCGAATGGGCCGCTGGGTTGACAAACGGCAATATCGCACATGTCATATTCCTAACGACTGATGTTTCATTTGCCAAACCTCTCAGCAAAGTTCTATCAAACTCAGTTTTGCGAACAATTTCCTTGGGCGATTGCTCTCCCGAAGTCGGCAGGAGATTTGTACTTAACCATTTGGCTGATGATGCAAGAACGGGAGATAAGTCACCTAAAAACGATGAAGATCTAGAAGACCTGGACATTTGCATTGAAATATTGGGAGGCCGGGTTACTGATCTCGAATTCATGGCACATCGTATTGAAGCGGGAGAAACCCCTAGAGGTACGTTAGCCGCTCCTCATTGGTACTACGTATAGCTAACGTATGTGAAAGGGGCTGTCAATCGTATTATAGAGCAGTCCACATCTGAAATTCTCAAGATGTTTATCTTGAGTACCGATGTCGGGGCACAGTGGAGCCATGAGCAGGTCTGGCACCTCATTAGGATGCTGGCAAACGCTAAAGACGGCAGTCTACCATACGACCAAGTCCTCCTCTCAGACCTCTTCAAGGAAAATGGCGAAGCTGCTCTTCAAGCCCTTGAACAGGCAGAACTCATTTCCATTGGTTCTGTCAACGGCTGCCCTGAGACGGTTAAGCCTGGCAAGCCGGTTTATCGAGCTGTTTTCAGAAAGATGACCCAGAATAGGACTCTTAGCAGTCGACTGGACCTTGAGATCTTGTCACATCTAATTAGTAAAGAGAATAAAAGTATCGGGAAATATGAAGAGGAGTTGCGTTTGCTTGGGTCACTCCCTAAACAGCCTCGAGAGCTGACCGCTAGGGTTCAGTGGCTTTTGCAAAAGGTATATAACTCGCAGAACAAGATCAGTAAGTACGAGGCGGAGAGTGCGATGCTTCAAAAGATACTTCAAAGTGGGCATTAAGGCGATTTCTGCGGAACTTATTGTCGATAGTATTACTTTGCTTTCTTTGCTGCATCAATGAAGACGTTGCTTGTTGGGGAGCTGAATAAGCCGTAATGTTACTGTATCATAGATTCACAGATATCATACCAACAAACCTCTGCTGGAGTCTATCTTTTGAAACAGCCCTTCCTCTTGTCACACTCATTATTGTCCACTCATTTGCATGTGGCCCAATAACAGTTTTTAAAATATCTATTTGCTTCGCAGCAGGGTCACTTTGGAAATATTTGTTTCCTTTTTATTCCTTGGCCCCAAGTGGCCTGCTGATTGCTTATACCATCGCCCTCTTTTCTTTTCTATCCGTCTTGCTTTTTCTGGACCTTTTGTTCCTTCCACTAGGAGGAAATGGGAAAGTATGAAATCGCCCCAGATGGCCTGATACAATCTGTTTGGAATAGCTCATCGGGACTGGTCTGGCCATTGTTGACAGCCGTCCTGGTATTTTGCTGTATTGCCACGCGTATAACCAGCGGATTTCGGAGTCGAGTCGCTAGTAAGACAGAAAAGCCGCAGTCAGTAAGGACGGTGCCATATTGGCTCCCTTGGTTGGGTCATAGTGCTTCTTTTATGTGGAATCATGTAAGCTTCACTGAAAAAGCCAGGTCAGTGTCCACATTTACCCCCCGAAGTTAGCAATGTAGAATCTCACTAGTACCATAGAGATTATATGAATGCTTCCATGTTCGGCATCTATATGGGCGGCACAACGTACAATACCATCGTGTCGCCATCCATGATTGAGTCTGTCATGCTATCAAGGGTCACATCATCAGTCACTCTTATCAACCGTGCGCTAAAGGCCTTCGGCGATGACCTGGGCTCACTTCGAAACCTGGGTGCTGTTGACCATCATACATTCCACCATAAGCTTCCCAATCTGCTCATGCGGGAACCATTCATAACGGATATCTCCACAACCACAGTCCAGCTTCTGAAGCGCGAAATTCCAAATTTTGTGACCTTCTGCCGAAGTGTGGTCGACCAAACGCTATGGGAGCGTGGAAGCGATGTTGATGTTGTCGACGACAACCGCAACAAGCCTGCTTGCGAGGTAAATCTGTTTGCTCTTGTCAGAGGGTTCATCGGTAATATTACAACCACTACCCTCATGGGTCAAGCGGTTTTGGAAGTCTTTCCTAATTTACTTGATGATGTCTGGATACTGGACACCCGGCTCCCTCTTTTAATGATTGGTATACCCCGTTGGGTACCAATTCCGGGTGTGTCTGCGGCGTATGCTGCCCGTGATCGGCTATTAAACTCTCTTGCTGCTTACCATCAAGCATTTCTCCAATGGGATGACGGTGTAGATCCTGGTGTCAACTTCCGTGACCTTGATGATGTATCAGAACCGTTGAAACGACGCATCCGGACATCTAAGAGCTTAGGGCTCACACCAAGATCCAGTGCAGTCGGACATTTGTCTTTGTTATGGGCTATGAATGTAAACTCCTCTAATATCGCCTTTTGGCACCTTGTTCGCCTCTATGCCGATCCCACCCTCTTAGAAGAGATCCGAAAAGAAATCTCTCCTTACGTGCAGGCTCATAGGCCAAGTAGAGAGGAGACCGGCTTTCCTTTCCAAGAACCGCCCAGAATCTCTATCGACCTTGAAGGGTTACTCAAATCTTGTGCCTTACTGAAGGCCAGCTTCTATGAAACGCTCCGTTTGGATTCGGCCGACATGTCAGTTCGCGAACTCACCTCCGACCTGACAATCGAAGAGGACGCCACACTCAGTGATATTGCAGCGCCCCGTACATACCAAGTTAGAAAAGGCGAGAGTGTTATACTCCATCATGGGGTACTTCAGAATGACTCTCGATATTTTTCGAATCCTGACCAGTTTGATCCCCTAAGGTTCATCATAACCGACCCGGTAACGGGGAAGAAGAATGCAAATATGCACACAATTAACCCTTTTGGTGGCGGCATGTCTGGATGCAAAGGGCGAGCGTTCGCTGAGAGACAGCTCCTGGCCTTCGCTGCTGCAATGATCTGCATGTGGGATATTGAACCGATGGAAAGCAGTCAGATTGCAATTCCAAGGCATAGGCAATCTAGTGGCGCTTACTTGCCTGAGAAAGACATCAGAGTACGGATAGTAGCGCGTGTTTGATAGTACTAGAGAATTGCATTGTGAGACGTCAAGCAATAGCGGAGTGGTGGGGGATACATATTTCCCTGGGTCAGTTTTGGCTCAATATTTATCTACGTCGTGGGCATCCTAAGGGAAGGAAGAAGCATGCCTCTTACATTCCTATCCAACTTTGATGATCGTGCATCCGATGGCGGCTCTCTACGCATCTTCGATTGGCACCACCACTCAACCTCCGAGGTCGGCAAGACAAATCTGAATGAGACTCAGGCTTTGTATGAAGCGTTTGTCATTATAGTCTAGCACTTCTATAGGAACTATACTACTAAGCTATAAACGTGAAGCGGTTGACATTAACAATTCTTAAAGGTTTTCAATTATTTTGACTCTTCCTTTCCCTGTTGGAATAAATCTGCGACCCGTTAATGTATGGGCTGTATGGGGCCCTAGTTTCGTGCCCTAAGCCCTTGGTATTACCCGATTAGGCCAGTAATCTTGATCGCGCGCGCGGACGCGTCACTGCGCGCCAGACAAGTCTCCGCCAGCTCACGCTCGATTGGGCCGATGTTTTGAATTGATCCTACTTGGGTGTACTATATGCGATCTCCGGTAACTTAATCCTCATACCTGTCCTGTCTCCAGTTCTCAACTTGACGATGGCCTCGGAAGCCATTCGTCCGAGGGGCAGACCAGCCCGTAAGCCTTCTCCCTTATGTCTGGTTGACGTCGAGCATATGCAGAGTAACTGATTTACGAGCAAATATAGATACCCCCGGAACCACAGTTTTGGCGTATACCCCGAACGGCCATCGCGTTATCACTGGTGGTTCTAACTCTGCGATTCGAATTTACACCGTTGGGCAAGATGGCGAACCGAATACCATTGACGAAGGTGTTGATGGACACCTGGGCATCGGTGCTACCGTAAGTTGCGTGGACTCTTATCGTGGGAATGTTAAGGCACTAACTCGATTCTCAGGACAAGTATTTCATCATGGGAGCGGAGGATGGTACAGTTTGGCAGTACGAAATCGAATCGGGTCGAATGGAGACTCTGCTTGTTCGATGCGCCTTGCCCGTACGAGATATAGCGGTTTCGAAGGATGGCGAATGGGCTGCAGTGGCAAGCGAGTTAGTAGTCTATGCGCACTTGCTTCTGGAGACCTAGATGGCTGATTTATGCAGTGAGCTCACGGTGAAAATCGTCAACATTGAGGATATGACTAAAGTCAAGTATCTCCGGGAACAGGCCAAGGGAACGAAACATGTTACCTTCGATCCGAACGGGCGGTACATCGCGGTCTCGTGCACTGACGGTATACTGTACATATATTCAATACTCTCCGATGAACCGGAGCTTGTACAAAAGCTTGATGGGGTTATTCGGAGGCTCGAGCCGGAGAATGAAGCGACATCGAGGGTGGTATGGCATCCGGATGGAACGGCATTTGCGGCTGCAGATGCCACCAGGAATATTGCAATTTTCTCCGCAAGCGAGTGGAAGAAGGAGAAGGTCTTTTCTGGCGGTCATAATGGCGATGTTACAGCAATCAGCTGGTCTCCGAATGGCGCACTTCTGGCAACTGCTGGTGCTGATAGTCAGGTTCTGCTATGGGAAACTAAGACACAGAAAATCCTACAGCGATACGACTTCTCAAATGTGATTAATCTCGCTTGGCACCCTACTACGAACTCACTATCGTTCACGACGTCAGATGGAGAGTTATTCATATACGACGGGATTGTGCCGAGCGAACACCAGCAACTGCTCCAAAAACCGCTTCAGGCTGCACCTATTTTCCCTGGACCTCTAGCGGAGCTATCTGATAATGTGAGGCGACCGTTGACGAATAGACCGGAGGAGTCGTTCGAGCGGAGAGCAGGTACTCCTGGCTCTCTTGATGACATCCTCGGCTCCGACCAGGGGATGGAGGATTTTGTCGATGACGATGATGGTGCCGGATACGCCGAAGGCATTAATGCGTTTGGCAAGCGAACGAATCAACATCTGGATGAGATTGATGGTCATGCTGAGAAGCGGCACTTGACATCTTATGTGAAACCTAAAACACATCCTCCTCTTCAGCCTGGAAGTACACCCTGGCGAGGTAACAGACGCTATCTATGTATGTATTTCGAATATCTTTTTCTAATATTCGGTAATATACTGACGACTGGCTAGGCTTGAATCTGACGGGCTGTGTTTGGAGCGTTGACCAAGAGACCCATAATACGGTGACGGTGGAGTTTTATGACCGAGAACTCCATCGGGACCTTCACTTTACGGACCCGTACCTCTATGATCGCGCGTGTCTGAGTAAGTCAAAAAAGAACCTATGCTTATTGGTGATGCTTTGCTCACTAGACCTAGACGAACACGGGACTCTGTTCTCTAACAGCCCTTCTGATGGCAGTCCTGCCACAATATTCTATCGCCCCCATGAAACATGGACTACGCGAGCAGACTGGCGGACTCAGCTGCCTAGGGGGGAGTCCATCAGAGGTAGAAACATAGTTGATCTCATTCCATCCCGTTGCTGACTCAGTGACAGCGCTGGCGCTAAGTGATTCGTACATCGTTGCTGTGACGACAAAAGACTATGTCCGCGTGTATACATTATTCGGAACTCCGTTCAAGGTATATAGGCAGAAGAGCCCGGCGGTGACATGCGCCGCTTGGAGGGACTATGTCATGACTATTGGGAACGGGCCAGTAGGGAGCGATGGCCGCACATCAACGTTGCGGTATTCGGTCGAGAATGTCAAGAGGGATGAAATCTGCCAAAATGAGGACATCGTAGCCCTCCCTGAAGGCGCGGAACTGCAGAGCGTTTTTTTCTCAGATACGGGGGTGAGTAGATCTAAAGGCGCAACCCCAAACTTGATGAATACTGACTTCGATGCAGGACCCTTGTATTTATGATTCCGAAGGTGTCCTCCTCCTTCTGCAACACTGGCGTACCCCTGGCCAAGCTCGCTGGGTTCCACTTCTCGATACTAAACAACTGGAGCGGCTCGCTAGCGGTCGCAAAGAGGAAACGTATTGGCCTGTCGCTGTTGCTCAGGACAAGTTCCATTGTATCATTTTGAAAGGAGGAGATAAATACCCATATTTTCCTCGTCCATTGCTTAGTGAATTTGACTTTCGGATCCCGATATCTGACACACCAGGCAAAACACCGGGGGAAGATGAGGATGGAACTGCGCAGAATGATGCTGCGAAATTTGAAGAAGCCTTTGTCCGCGGCAAGATCATGCTTTCGCTCTTCCAGGACCTCCTAGGATCTACTAATGCTACTCCGACTCAGCGTGCCGAGTTGGCTCGCAAAGAGCTTGAGTTGGATAAGATTCTCTTGCAGATGCTGGCTGTTGAATGCCGGGAGGGAGAAGAGCGTGGTATGAAGGCCTTGGAATTGGTTCATATGATGAAGGACTGCAACGGCAAGATGGTTGAAGCCGCCGTCAAGGTTGCAGAGCGATACGGTCGAGGCGTGTTGGTAGATAAAATCCGGGAATTGGCGGAGAGACGGTATATGGGGGAAGATGACGATGATGAATTAGCTTGAATGGGGGCTGTGTATACGCTGAATTGATATCAATATAATAACCTACCGATTTGATACGCGATTCTTATGAATTTGATTTTGTAGAATGTCGTCACAAAAGTTGGACTGACCAACTGGTCAACCCTTCGCAGCGGCGACGTCATGCGCGGAGGGAAAAGATATTCTTTTAGTTCACGTTACTTTGGAACTTCACTCTACCCACTTCTTCCACGCCATGCTTAACACATGGCTTAATACCAAAGGCCTTTTGCTGTCGGTGCAGCCTAGACCACTTTATTTCCCTCTCTCCATTTCCTTTTGTCTTTTCGCTTACGCTTTTCCATAAAATTGCTTTCAATGCGTAGACTGAGCCTCTTCGTGATGCCGAAATCAATCTCTACATCAGCACCTCCATACATCATCACCATCCGGAACTCTCTACACCCCATTTCCTTGTCGAGAGGATCAATATCTCCTGTTAGATCACGCCAATACTTCGTCTCCTCGCCCGTACACCCCTTGGCTCACCCACGTCATGGTATCCTGAATGAATCCTGGCCGGCACCTGTGTCACCAACGCTTTTTTCGCAAACGGGGTTTCGACCGTCGGCGTCAGATGAGCTGAACGGGAAACTCAATAATGACCATAAATTGCCAGATGGGCGGGTTTTGAAACTAGGAAGAAGTAAGTTTTGCTCTCCTGCTTCGATCTACTGTACTCGTCCATATCTGACCCGTTATTTTCCAACAGCTCTCCGAACTCTTTCTCCTCTACTACCAACCCTCCTAATCAATCCGCTACCTCCAAAAATTCTATCCCCCAACGTCACCCTTCATCTCTTTCCATCGACACACCCGCATCTCCCCACCGTGAGAGGAAGGACCCTTTATCGTGCCGCCCTGTGGACCGTACCGGTGGCATGGAGCAGCTTACCCTTGGTAGGAAATGTCAAACTACAGATACTTAGCGAGCGCATTGTCCGCGCAGGAACAGTGTTAGACCAGGAACAAGATAATAACAATGACTACGGTGATGAACGGCTAGTGGTACGGTGGAAGACGGAACCCCGGCGCGAGGATCGCCATTCCGAGACGTTAGCTGCCACCAGACCCACGACAGATAAAGATCACGCTGCGTCGCAGAGAAATAGCCATGTTTCGTCATCGAAGAACGGAGTTAACAAAGGGTTGAGTGTGCTGCTAGGTGGTGACGCTCCGATCTTTCCGCTATCCAAGGAGGAACAATTCACCGGACTTTTCATCTTCTCATTTGATGAAGAGGGCCGCATTACGTCGCATACGATTGAACATGCTGATAACGCGACTGGCTGGGAACGAACAGCTAAGTTCGTAACATTGACCGACTGGTTGATCGGGAAAGCGAGAGGATCCTTGGGGCCTGCCCCAGGGCCTGATCTGGCGATGCAAGGCTGCCAGGGATATCACTGCCATCCAAGGGACAAATATAGCTCACGCCGGCGATCATAGTTGTGGCTCTCCTGCTACCTTTTCGGCGAATAATGGATCAGTACTTTAAACCGTGTGATACCGAGTGCCGTCCCGCTGACGGTGCGGCGCATCCACTTCAAGGATTTACAGGTTTACCGAGTATCTCTCTCAGTGGTTACGGCAATTCAATCCAATGTGTTGATCTCCTTGGTAATCACTCATTCTATCTAGCCTTGAAGTCTCGACGATGGCGTGGTTTCTAACAGACTATCTCCACTTTACAATGTATCTTACCGTGTCCATGTAAATTATTATACCCAGCAAAAGCCGAAAGATTTTGCCTGTGTGTGTTTATTTGTCAATCTGAACCCATTATGGTCCGTTCTATATAGGTGGAATACATTAGAGTGGACAGTTCCAGTCACTGAGCCAGCAGTGGAGTCCACCCACTCATGCTATATAAGTCTACTCAATATGTTGTACAAACCTCTAGCCAAACGATCCCTTCATCGATGTGTATGCGCAGATACACTAACAGGATCCCTCATTACTTCAGACCTTGCCATCACAATTTTTTCTTCTGAGCCGTAGATGCAATAGGAGGTGACTTCAAGGTCGTAAACACTCCCACGCAGACACCAAGCATCACAAATCCCCCGGTGGTATAGGCGATCTCACGCCCAGCCCACCAAAAAAGGGAGCAGAAAAGCAGAGGGCCAGCTGCGCGGCCCACCTGCCCCCAACTTCTCAGTCGGCCAAGTACAGCGCCTCGCTCCCCTTCCTGCGCCTCGAAGCTTCCCAGGCTGTTCAGCCCGGTTACCACAGTGGCGCTAGTAACTGCCAGGAGTCCACCTGCGGCGTACAGTCCGGGCAGAGAGGAGACTCGAGCAAGTAGAAAAAACGAGATGGCGCAAGCTAACACACCAGCGCGGACAGTAACGAGAGGGGGCAGGCGTCGGACGACAGTTCCCTGGAGCAAGGATGCAATCAGTCCCATCATGGACAAGAGACGGCCGTTTAGGGCAGATGGACTTGCTTTGTGTCCGGCATAGAATGTTGCAGTCAGAAAGGGAAGTGAGAATTCCAAACCCGAGAAAGGCAGGAGGAAGAGGAAATGAATCAAATTAAGCATAACTGGACTGTTGGTATGCTTGCGTGGGATCGAATTTGCCCTTTTTTCATTCGTAGACTTGGTAGCGTTAGACTGTGACATAGCCTGGCTGAGCTTAGTGAGACGAGGGTGTGTCTCTGGGAGACAAAGGTATAGATAAACTGTCTCAACAAGGATCAAGAGGAATGATACCCCCGCAGCCGTTGCAAAAGGGTTTGCAACTACGATTGTGACGTTGGAGAGAGCTGCCCCTAACGCTGGGCCGCAGGTAAATGCAACACTAAAACAAGCGCCCACCAATGCCATGGTTGAGCCTCTCTGACTGACATCGCTAATATCAGTCGCAATGGCATTAGCCATTTGGACGTTGCCTTCACTGAGCCCTCCAACAATGCGACTAGCAAGGAAGGTACGGAAATCTGTGGCAGCAACCCAGAGCGCGACGCTGATGGTATTGCCTGCCATTGAGCATAGAAGCGCCGTTCTGCGGCCATGTTTGTCGGAGAGATGCCCGATGAATGGGGCGGCAAGGGCCTGTAGGAGAGAAAAGAGAGAGCCCATTACACCTCCTAGAAGAACGATATCATAGCGGGAGTCGATTGGTTTGGCGAAAGCGTTCTTGTAAGCGTTTAGGTAGTGGAATAAGCGATTCAAGAGAGATGTGGGGGAGGGATCTTGGTTGCGGTAGAAAGTTAATAAAGAAGGGAATAGCGGTAAAATGAAGGTAAAGGATATCTGAGAGGGAACGGTTAGAACAGCGGGTGCTTAGCAGGTACGAAATTGAGCAGCAGGTGTACCAAATCCAGAAGTAAAGATGTCATCAAGACCTTGAGGATCCTCTTCTGCTGATCAGCGGCTAGCGCCATGATGATTGATATGGATGTGCAGGCAGAGGGAGGAGGGTAGGGAGAAAGAAAACAGAAAATTAGAAAGTGAATGACGAAAAGAACAAACAAAAGAAAGGAATTAATAGTCTTAACATGAAGGAGGAGCAGGAAGAGACATGTTCTACCTTTGGAAAATAAAAACGCATGCCCTCGCCTTATGTAATCGGGAGGGCTCGGCCTTTTGTCAGACCTCAGACAAACAAACAAACATTCAAGATTTGTATAAACCTGCCGCTGGTTCCATTGACTAACTGCACGCGTACTACATTGAACCTATCCTCTCAGGCTGTCAACGGCCAGTCTCGGTCCCAATTACTTTCACATTCAACGGTCCAGCCATCGTCTCCATGCGCCAACAAAATTAGGAAATAAAATACAGAAGAAGAGCGTTGGTCAGTGAAAGCGCGGCCCATGGGAGCCGCAGCGCTCACGAGAAGGAAGAGGAGAAAAGACAAGAAATTAAAGAGCAATATACCATGCACGCTCAAAAGATGCAAGACATGTACAACCAGAAACTAACTTTTGGAGCTTATCATCCCAAAAGAAAGGTAACGTAGAGCAAGGAAAGCTTGGAAAGACGATGGCCAACATACTCTACCATAGCCTTCCGAGCTCTTGTTGTAAGCATTTCAGAAGATTCGTCGCTTTCGTGAACCGTAACACCACCATTACCCATAACCTATTATGTAGGAATAGCAAGACAGATAGAGAATGCTGAGGTCCACAGTGGCCGCAGTGAACAAGGAGAGACGTGAAGAGAACCCAAGAAGCGGTGTCAAAGGAGCCTGGTGCATTGCAAAGCAGAAAGCGTTGGAAACGGTAATAGACTCCCACAGAGTAGCCTATGCCCACCCAGGCGGTAGATTAAATGGCGTTTAAGTCGGATCATTTATTGAGATCCAGCAGGGGGCGTGGCTGGGGTACCATTAGGTCCACCACGCCCCCGGCCGCCACGACCTCTGCCACGACCTCTGAATTCGCCACGTCCACGGCCTCGGAAGCCATCACGACCACGGCCACCTCGGCCTCGGCCTCGGAAACTATTCTGTCTCTGATGATGCACGACCGCTTCGAAACCGTCGCCACCTTGAGGTTTAAGCACAGTGACATTTTCAGCACCGTTGCCCGAAGCTTCCGCAGCCACGTTATCGCCCGTGTCGGCAGCCGCAGGAGTACCTTCGAAGCCAGTATCAGTCTCGGTCGGATCACGTGGCACTTCAACCCAGCCATCGGTATTCGCCGAGGGGGCAAAAGAATCGCCGGCATTAGGATTCCAGTTGGCCTCGGCGGTAGGGTTAGCAGCATCACCGACGAGCGTCTGAGCTGGTGGAGCGACCTGCTCGGGTTGAGATGCAGCATTACTAGTGGGCTCGTTCGTAGCGGGGGCTTCGGTGCCATAAGAGGATTCCTGGAGTTCAGTGTAACCCGCATTAGACAAAGTAGGATCCGACGCGGGAGCAGCACCCGTAGTCACTTCTTCAGCTGTGGGGGCATGTTCTTCAGAAGTTTGCTTCACTTTGCCATCTAATCGCCCAGAACTGTTAGCAATCCGCAGCCGGGCTAATGCAGCTTTTGAGACTGTTGCCTTACAGGTGATATCTAGGGTCTCGCCTTCAACACTGACAACCTTTTCATCCACACCATCAATTAGCTTCAACATTGAGTTGACAGCCTCATGTGACCCTCCATAAACCTGATAGAGAACACCCTCAAAGGCACGGGTCAAGCTGGAGGTTTCGTCGCCAGAGCGTCTCATAGTAGCTGCAGCGCAGAGAAATTTACTTAAGCTAAGCAGACGTTGTCTCAAGTCAGTTTGACTGGATTCATTGGCCTCAGAGACAGCTTTCTCCTTGATAGCGTCCACCTCTTCTTTATGAGCCCTTTCTAACTCGGTCTTCTGGGTGGCTAGGCGTTGCTCGTACTGAGCAGCAAATTCCTTGTAATGGGTGATCTGCTCCTCAATCTGAGCAATGCTGCCTTGCAGGGCGGGCTTTTTCAGTGCCTGCGCCTTTTGGTCGGCATTGATCTTTTTCTCAGCAACTAGATCATCTAGGGATTTTCCGGGATTCTCGGCAATGATTGCATCGACTTTGGCAGTCGCATTCTGTACAAGGCAACGTGAGCGGTAAGGGACACACGAGGGAGACTTGGATTATGGTCACTGACCAACTTCTTCACAGTGTTGCGCAGGTTCCTGGAAGGGGTACTATTAGCCCGATATCCCTAATACGAATGCGCAAAACTTCGCTTCGAGTAGACGAACCTTTGCAGTTCCTTGAAGTACGAGCTTTCAATGCTGTCCACACCGTTGACAGTCACCCCATCTAGTTTGGACTTATTTGAAGGACTAGAGGTATGCTTAGGCCTCTCCGACGGAGACTCAGGCTGTGCCTGGAGGTTGCTGTTGACGGGAGCGGCAGCCATGATGCTGGAAGATGACGTCTGTGGTTATCGCCTTAGAGGAGTGAAGGCAACAGGAAGAAATTCAACAGTATAGAGATAAGATGTAGGGAGGAAATAAAAGAGATACCCTGAAAATCTTTGATAAAGAAGTGGCAAGTGACGAATGACGGAAGGTGGGAAGAGAGCTGGAGAGCTGAGGTGTTTGAAGACGAAAAAGCTGGCGGTGCGAAAGATGCGGGTGGAACTCTTCCGAACCTCAGGCCGCTCCCTGTCGCGTGCAGCTTCAACAAAGCACCCAGAAAAACGTCTAGCCAGTAGGCGTGGAGCTACGGAGTCAATGGCTGCAGCCTTGAAGGCACATGTGTGCCTTTTTAAAGGTTATTCCACTCTAGAGCCAATTCTGTTAGGGAGGACCTTTTGTGGTATTCTTAAAACAAATACAATGGGGTATCATAGACTAAGTAACATTCCAGTCCTGACGGTGCAAGAGTGATCCACGCGCCAAAACACTTTACCCATATTCAACGCCAAAACAAAATAAAAAAAAAATTGTAGTCCAGTCATGGTGTCCTGTAGAATCTACCGCCTACTTCGTATAGATTTTCGTAAGGATTTCAGGAACATGTATGCGGTATGAAATGACACCGTCCGATCAACCCTTGAACTTGCGTAGTGTTCTCTGTATAACAGTGAGAATGTGAAGCTATGGTCATAGTAAATACATTAATGGACCAGAATCATACCTCAGTCACCTTTCGGATAGAATTTGGGCTAACGCTCTTTTCACCTGCTTTCCGCGAGCGAATTGATGCTTCACGCATCAACCTAATAATGGGCTCTCAGTATACCAACCCTTCGTCACATTCAGCAGTCCTTTGCACATCCCTAAACTTCGGGCTCGTATGTGACAAGAGGACTCGTTGATGATGGCAGTTACTCACTCTTGCATGAAGAGCATATAGTCTAGGAAGATCTATGACGGAGTATAAACAACAAGTTCCTATAACCAACCGTAGGGCGGAGTATGCAGGGTACTTACGAGTATATCGGCATTCTTGCTCACGTTCCGATTTGACTGAGCTTTGATAATGCGCTTCACCGTTCCGCGTGGATAAAGCTTTTGCGTGGCGGCCATCGTTACTGGTAATGTCGAAGAGAGGCCAAGTATATATGAAACAGGCGGCAAAGGAGATGATGCTCTGGCAAAGTTAGTGGATCACCATAACAATTCATCATTTTGATAAGCTTCGGCTTGGCATGTTTATGTAACATTTTACTAACAGTGTGGGTGGTGGTAATAAGGCGCGGTTTAGTAATTACGATACAGCAACCCTTGAAAAGTCTAGGCACTCTTCTGCAACGACCTATATAGCAGGGACAGTATGTACAATATAATACAAAACAATCTTAATATCAACAAAGATAGAGCATATTTTCAAGTCATATAGAGACAGTTTATCTTGACTAGGCAACAGTAATTAGCACTGTGCAAATCGCTTGCGGTGTCGCAGTAGTCTCCATGCGTAAATCAAAGCCAAAGACCCTATAGCAGCCCGCCACGCCAGGAAAATCTGGATAGCAATTCGGAGTCTGGCATAATAGCCTTTGAGCATGATACCAACAGCATGTGTCTCACGTTCCAATTCTCTGTTAACGGATGACCCATAGTATCTGCCAACCCCCAGCCCCTCGACGCTTACTTCATTATGCATTTGGTTTGCGTGCACAGCATCATATGTTGCAGCTACAGCAACTGTTTGATTGTCAATCGTTGTGTTGCTTGGCTGAGATCCAGACTTGACTTGGAGCCTGTTGCGTTTTCGTAGGCGATATGTTAGAATGCTGATAATCAACCGTAAATCAGGGGAAGTAAATGTAGGGTGCTCCCATAATTGCACAGCTGTGTGAGGCGGAAGCATGTCTAAAAAGTCAGCTAAAATACCCAGGGTCAAACCCCAGAGAAGAAGTGGTCGAGGCTGAATGTTAGAACTAGTTTGGTTTGGTAAGAACCACGTCTTGAATCGTTGTAGTAGCGAAGATGATGCCTGGCTATCTTGATTCACAAACCCAGGGGATACGTTGCAATGGAGGCTCTCAGTTGGTCTCAACCGGACGGCAGAAAACTCCATGAGGCCCAACATGTAACGAGAGGTAAGATTGGTAATGAACCCGGCCGTTTTCGCGTACCGTTGCGACATATCGACATATTCCACTGTACGCTGCGATGGAGAAAGGAGAACGTTGAGAGAAACCCAGTGGGTTGAAGCAACTTCGGTCGGCTGTAATCGGAGAGTTGGGGAATCACTGCATGTTAACAGGAACACATAGGGACAAAGAACCATCAAGCTTAGATTTGCCCTGAGTCAGTACATTTGGATTAAGAGAGGGTAACGGAAGAAAGGGCGTACGGCACAGAGGTCCAACCAGTAGATACGACACGCTCCGGCAAATTTCCCACAAATATGCAGTCGTCTGTCGTTAAGTCGAGTCCTACTTCCTCCGATGTTTCCCTGATCGCGGCAGCTTTGTCATCTGCATCTTCTGGATCTCGCTTCCCTCCTGGTAGGGCAATATGGCCGGTCCAGCGGTCTCCTACACGGGAAGCTCGCTTGATAAAGAGAGCCTCAGGATCACCTTTCTGAACCCAGCCTTGAGAGAAGAAGGCATCCAGGCGCTGTTTGACAGACGCAGTGTTGTCTTGTGGAGAAAGGGGGTGTTGCGAATCGGGCCAGTGGTTATACGTAGGTCGGACTCGAAGAACGAGGGCCACAGAGGCACGTTTCTTGCATGATGGCGGATTGGGGACACAGGGGTACGGATGCTCATGGAGGTCTAACAGGACATCATGGAGAGACTTTGAAAGCGGAACCGCTTCCTCCAACAGCTCGGGATTTGGTGTCTCCATAAGAATCAAGTATCCAGGTACATGAAGTCGCTCCAATCAGCTGAAGTGAGATATTGTACCTAGTTGATGGGCAAAAAGACAGACAATGAAAGTACTAGAAAGGTAATTGAGACCAGTTTCCGAAGTTCACTAGGATCACCTCGGCTCTATCGGTATGATATGATATCCACTTTGAAGTTAACAGTCAGCGAAACGAAACTAGGCCGTATCGTATTGGTATTATGAAAAATACACGGCTGGCCGATGGACCCTTCTGATACCTTACCATAATAGGAAGGAAAGCTTCGCACGTGCGTCCAGACTCCATTGCGATAAGTATGGACTTATGGACTAGTATGGCCCGGGGGCAAGAGAGGTATTAGGCTAACATGACACTATAATTGCAGGGAAAATTTTTGTCCACTGAAATTTATCTTCCTCTCATCCTTTGCCATAGCTTGGGATGAAGTAAGTTATTTATCTCATTGCTCTCGGCTGTCCTCAATTTCACACCCTCTCTATCCCTTCGAACCCAATTACCGAGTACTCTACCTTTCCCTTCCCCACCGTCTCCTCACCTCCCGAAGTAGTATCTTGGGCTACCATGCGCTTCGGTAAAACTCTGAAGAATTCAATTTATCCCCCATGGAGTGGGAAGTATATTGATTATCACAAGCTCAAGGTCCTTCTGAGAGAGCATGATGTCACCGGGGATGGCAGCGACTCAGACACTCAATGGACGGAGCAGGATGAGGAAGCCTTTGTCCAAGAACTTATCAACGCTCAAGTAGACAAGGTCAACGCTTTTCAAGTCGAGACTTCTCAGCAGTTGAGAGAGCGTACTTCTGTCTGTGAAACCAAGCTGCGGCCACTGGCACCAGCTGACGAAAACGAGACACCTACCGTAGCGAATGGGGATGAAAGAAAGGCCATCGCTTCCGAGGTACTCCATGAATTAGATGGCATTACTAAGGAAGTGAGTGAGCTTGAGAAATACAGTCGCATTAACTTCACTGGTTTCCTCAAAGCTGCAAAGAAGCATGATCGGAAACGAGGGGCACGGTATCGTGTCAAGCCTCTACTCCAAGTCCGGTTATCACAGTTGCCATTTAACTCGGAAGATTATTCACCCCTAGTTCGCAGATTGTCAGTGATGTATTCCTTTGTTCGCGAAATATTGAGTCAGGGTGTTGTTGAGTCCAAGGATACTGAGATGCCTCGATTCGGTCAAGACTCCTATTCATCATTCAAATTCTGGGTGCATTCTGATAACATCTTGGAAGTCAAAACTTACATTCTTCGACGATTGCCAGTCCTTATCTATAATCCTGGCACTTCCAAGGAATTAGAAACTCTTCCGGACGATCCTACGATTACCTCGCTATACTTTGACACTCCGCAGTTCGACCTCTATACTCAAAAGGTCGCCCGGGCACCAGAGGCCAGCTCTTTGAGGATTCGATGGACCGGAAATCTAAAAGACAAACCTGCTATTTTCTTGGAGAAGAAGGTCGTTACAGATGACGACCGCAGTAAAGAGGTGAAGGTGCAACTGAAACAGAAGCATGTGAAAGAGTTTCTGGACGGCGAATATCGATTCGACAAAAAGCTTCACCGGATGACAGATATGGGCAATGGGGAATCGCAACAGGCAGAGTCCCTTAAGAGAGATGTAGACGAATTGCAATCATTCATCAAGGAGCACCAGGTGCAACCCATGCTCCGAGCAAACTATACTCGCACGGCTTTCCAAATTCCTGGTGATGATCGAATCCGCATCTCTCTCGATACTAACTTGGCATTGATCCGGGAAGACTCTTTGGACGAAGAGCGTCCCTGTCGTGACCAGAATGAATGGCACCGCACAGATATCGATGATACCGGCATGGAATACCCCTTCAGCACCATCCGAACCGGTGAAATTGCGCGTTTCCCATATGGGTTGCTGGAAATAAAGCTGAGGGGAGAGTCAGCACATAAGGCGGAATGGGTTAATGACCTGATGGTTTCTCACCTTGTGAAGGAGGCCCCACGATTTTCTAAATTTGTCCACGGTGTTGCGCAGCTTTTTGAAGACCACGTCAACAGCTTTCCTTTCTGGCTTGGTGAAATGGAAAATGACATCCGCCGGGACCCAGAGACTGCGTTCCAGCAAGAGCAAGAAAGGATTGCCAAACGGGCCGAAGATGACATGGCAGTTGGAAGTTTCCTTGGCAACAGGGCGAGTCCGTCTGTAAAGCCCTTAGTAGGATCACCCGTCTCTAGGTTACCGGACGTTGAAAGCTCGTCACGACAGCGGCAATCATCACATGCAGCACCATCCTCTAGGCCGTCTGCCTCAGAGGGTGTATCTCACGAAGCATCGGAACTGCCCGAGCAGGAAGAACGGCCGGTCACTGTGTCCCGCCTGGCTGCGCTGTTCCCAACTTTTTCCATTTCACGTGCCAATCGTGCGCACCAGGCTTCGGTTGCTTTACCGCCAGGTGTACGGGAGCCAGGCACATGGATCAAGGATTCTGGGCCAGTCAAGGTAGAAAGCAAAGTGTGGCTTGCCAACCAGAGGACCTTCATTAAATGGCTTCACGTCAGTATTCTTCTTTCTTCGCTATCCCTAGGTCTCTACAACGCTGCGGGTAAAAGCAATGACATAGCACGTGTCCTTGCTATCGTCTATACGTGTTTTGCGATCTTTTCCGCCGCTTGGGGGTGGTACATGTATGAGAAGCGGTCTCGACTTATCCGACAACGAAGCGGGCGGGATTTGGACAATACTTTTGGACCTATTGTTGTGTGCATCGGATTGGCTGTAGCCCTTATATTGAACTTTACCTTTAAGGTAAGACCTTGTGGATTGCGATGTCGTTCATCCCAGTAGCTAACTCACGACTCAGTATTTCAATACCTTGGAGAAGCTTAGACAGGATCAGTCTTCCCATCCCGATATGCCTGCCCTGGTCAACCAAGGTGGCTATGCACTTTGAAGTTTGCTATCCTACCGGGAACGTTCTATTCACAGCCGACCTGCTGTCAGCTGGAAAACCAAAGCTTGGGACTTTCTTGCTTTTTTTGATCTCACTCTTAACGACAATTCGGCTGCTTGATTTGGAAATGAACACAAGCATTTGTGTATTTGATGTGTGTCGTATACCTTGTTGCACAAGGATTCTAACAATGAAATGTTCAAGAAAGAATGAATGAGTGAATGACGGTTGATGCTACCCGAAGGTGTCAAATACTAATAGCAATAAATAGCTAGGAGAGCATCGATTACTTAGCCAAGGTAGCCTACAAAACGGCGCTGTCGCTGTCTGCTTGCCTACCTCGTTCGCAAGGTTACGTATGTACACTCGCATGGGATACAATGTTGTTCAACGGATATACCGGTGGTGCTTCCCTCGAACTGGCCAAATTTTGTTCATGAACAAACTTGTTCAGGTCTAATGTAAAACACAAACTTGAATACATATTAAAGTAGATGGAGGATTCACGTGTATTTCCGACCCCTGGGCCTCCCCACTAGCGGGGTGCGCTCAGGATCCAAATCCTGTATTGGACTTTGCAACGCATCGGATGATTGAAGATCTTTCCTTTGGATCGGGGGCCTGTAAAGCGCGCTTGGGACGTAGCCGTCGAAATTGGTCCTGCCTCCATGTTTAATGAATGATATGAAGCCTTAAATGACGAAAGTTCTTACCGATCAAGGAATCCACAAAATAGCCAAAGGTACATAGTTCCCAAGAACGCGATGATCCATTCAAGGATCCCTGCCTTTTGGTAGCTTGTCGTTTCCTCAGGGACGGTTAGGGAGATAAAAGCGACTCCGAGGAACACCTCTATAAGGATCAAGGCGGTTGAGAGGGAGGCACTGGTACGGAGAATCAGTTCTTGCCCATGGTGGTTGAAGGTAAGAGGGATGTACAGCGAACAGGGAGGCTGAGCAAAGGGACAGGAGAGAGTACACATACAACACTCTCACACGTAAACTTCGCTTCCCCCAATCATGTTGCCATATGCCCAGATGATACACATACGACACGAACCCGAGCACCTCGTTTGAATACACGATAGCAGTGCAGGCAGATTGTATAGCCATGCCAGCGAAACAAACCTGAAGGAATACATGGTGCGCACTCTTGTACCGAAAGGTGTCCATGACGGCCAGTAAGATTAGGGCCATGCTGGCCACACTGGCGGCGAAGATTGATAGCAGAGAGATAAGCCTCAAGGTTCTCGTAGTTTCATAGTCCTCTTCGTCCTCGCTCGGGGATTGATTGTCGTCTGGGTCGTCATAGTTTAAGTTGCTATTTTCAACATAATTATGACCTCCATTATGGTTACGATTATCAAGCAAAGGACGCTTTACCAAGGCGAACCCCGGTTCATAGCGCACTACATGAACAGTAGCGACGGTGATGAGGAATCCCACGGCTGTTATGGAAGAGCCCACTAGAAAAAGCGGTTTCAGCTCGAAAGAGGCAATGTCTGAGATGAATCTACCTCCCGTTAATCGGTCATACGCAACCATCAGACCAGGGATAGAGGGAGGGGTTAGACGCTACGAACGCAACATGCGGGTTACTCTGTCCCGGATATTGAGGCATTCCGCGGGCGAACCATGTCAACAGCAACGAGGCCAGAGTTAAAAACCAGGCCGAACCAGCGAATGCGGGAAAGAGAACGAGTCGACTGGGAGGGATGTTGAGGATGAAGACATGGAGAAAAAGCCAGATTGTATCATGACAGCGAGGAAAGGGGTTAATACTCATGTGAGATTTTGTTGTATATGAGAACATTTACGTAGATGGGGGATCTTCACAGAGGGGAAAGAAGTCTATATAGTATCCAAAAATACGAATGAAGTATGTGTATATGTATGTATGGCTTATCGATTTCCTTAGATGACATTCTTTCGATGATTGTTCCTTTGATGATGTCATTCATTAGGTCGAGAAAATGCATAATTATACCAGACAGCAGCCCAATGACAAATACAACCGACTATAACATAACTAATCCATTTGTATCCCAGAACTTCATTTCAACTTTTTATTGTTTGCTGACAAATCAAGTATATTTAACTAGCTAACTAATCATAGAAGCAAAAAATAAAAAATAAAGGACCATAGACATACCCAGGTCCTATCAACAATCTAGGGTCTACTAAATACATTTGAACCAATTCATTCATAATTAGGACACCTGTATCTACCGCTGATATGACGAACTTTAACATCCAGATAATCTCGGATAGCGTCTGTCCGGTAAGGAAACGCCCTTCCCTTTCTTTCAAGCAAGACGTATGTCTAACACTTCGCCCAGTGGTGCTACGTAGGCTTACGCCGTCTGTCCCGCGCCATCACAACCCATAAATCCATCCATCCTGCAGACACTTTCACCCTTACCTGGCACGCCTACTACCTGCGACCCGACAGCCCGCCATATCCAGGCCGAGACAAGAGGGAGTATTACATCAGGCGGTTTGGCGAAGATGGCTTCTCGCAGCTCTACACCCAAATGTGCGAGGTTGGACGGCGGGAAGGGATAGCGTTCAGATTCTCCGGTATGGTAGGAAACACGCGGGATTCCCATCGGTTGATTTGGTATGCCGGACAGAAAGAGAAGGAAGCTGGCCCTTCCATGACAATTGAACGGGGTGTAATTGGCGGCTTGCAGACGCGGGTCGTCGAGAATCTGTTCCGGTTGTACTTCGAGGAGGGGGGAAATATCACGGATCGAAAGATACTTCTGGAGGCTGCGGTTGCGGCCGGGTTAGACCACAGTGAAGTGGAGAGAGTTCTGGAGTCGGACGAGGGAGGGCAGGAGGTTGATGCAGAGGCTGGTCGAGCTCAGGGGCAGTTGGTTACTGGGGTACCTTATTACACCATCCAAGGGCAGTATGCTATTGGAGGGGCTGAAGATCCCTCGGCGTTTTTGAAGGCTTTTGAGCAGGTGAAGCAGCAATCTTAAGTCAAGGACGATTATTATCGATAAGAAAACCACTGGATTGCTATATGGAGATCAACCGTAGACACAGGTATGAGAGAAAAGAAGAAGAGTAGATCATATCGTCCACTTTTCTGCTATTGCGTCTGTAGAGCACAGGCTCTGCATAAACACTCTGTGGAGATGTGTGCAAAAACTTCACATCAACGCCAATGCAATGCCATGCAAACAGACTAAACCACAACAAACCACAAGCAAATTTATGAGTAAGGGTTCCATCCATCCTGGGTACGCCCCTCCGAGCAAAGCACAACACGAAAGAAAAAGTTAAAGGGTGGGGAAGAAAAATAGAGCAAAAAGAAGGGAATTTCTTAACATTACATATGTTGGATACATAACAGGGCAAGACTTGTTAACACCAGAATAACCATAACACCAGAAGCAAATATTCATAGGCAAGTCATAACAACGCCGGAGATACGGCACGGATCAGTACAAGCTTCTAAAGATGGAGATCATATCCCGTCTATATCTGAAACGGAAGTCACGATCTAACTTGTGTTGGTCTGGCGCAGTTCGAAATTGGGAATATAATCAAACCAGTCGGTACTCGGATTGTAGCGATAGGCTTTGAATTCAACCCCATATGGCTTGGGCTCAAGCATATACAACATTCCTAGGGGCACATCCAGGTCGGTCACCTCGTCGCATTTGAGACCCTTGAAGTAAGCCAGAAGAACACGAGCCACAGCTCGGTGAGTGACTAACAAAACATGATCGGTCATTCGCTCCACCTCGACGATCACTGCTCTAAGCCGGTTGATGACATCTAGGTACCCTTCGCCGCCGGGCCCTGGATATCTGTAGTATAGCTTATCTCGTTTGCGAGCCGCATAATCATCAGGAAACTTTTCACGGATCTCATCATATGTCATGCCCTCCATCTTTCCCGCATGAAGCTCGTCAAGCATCTTCATTTGCTTGACATCGTACTCATCTTCGTTGAAAGACTCCACGGTTGAAATCGCACGCTGCATCATGGAGGACCACACGCAGAAATTGCGGGGCCGGTCACTAGGGATATATGAAGGGTTGGGTGGGGTGCTATCACCTGGGCGCGGCGGGAACTTTTGCATCATCTCCTTCTGTCTTTGGTTCATTTCCCACTCGTTTCGCTGATGATCTATAAACTGAGTGAGCGCTTTTGCATAACGGTGACCGTTCTCGCTGAGTTGCGAGTCACCACCGATCCGGCCCGCCTGGTTATCCTTGCTCTCGCCGTGCCTAGTGATCCAGATTTGCCGGGGGGAGAGGTTGAAGTTGAGGAGGTAGTACACCACTTGAGACGAGAGGAAACCATGAGTCTGATGCGACACAACCTTGCGACCCACGTCAATCATTCTAATATAAGCCATATTATTCCTTTCCTCGTATTCACCGAGGGGCACGTAGGATTTCTCGTATAATGCGACACGCCGCTTAAAATCTTCCAGTGCTTTCACCGGGTCCTGGCCTTTGTAGTCCGGGCCCGACAACTTCAACCGCATGTTGGCCTCTAGTAGCTCTGGGTCCACGCAACTGCTTTCAAGGAACAGAATACCGAGCTCGGGGCCAGCACGTTTGCGAACATGATCCACAACCGCTTTGCGGCGCTCCATCGTACTGTTAGTCGCGTCGAGGATACCAACGCTACCACCCCTGTCGAGGATATAATCTAAGAGCTCGTCTAAGGTGTCTAAGGCCACCTGCTCCCTTAGCTTCACCGCCAACTGATTTTTGGGGTCGAAGAAGCTTGCAGACTGGTCAAGCGGCTCAGGGGAAGCTTCTTGCATGGCCTGTTGGTCTTCTAGCGACGCGTTGAACGGCGGCACAATGGTGGTTCCGTTCTGCCTTGAAGGAGGCTCTTCCTCCTTTCCGTTGACGAGGATCTTCGTGGGGACAACCGGCGGCGGAAGGGAGTTCTCGAGTTCGGGAGGGGAAGCCGTAGCCTCAGGGACCTCAGGAGGTGAGAGCACGGCCTCAGAAGGGATGGTATTCTTTCTGGAGGCATTCATGGCACCAACGCTGACGCTCAGGCGACGCACCGAATCGACGAGATCCTTCTGGATCGAACTCGTTCTATGGTTCCTGTGTCTTCCAGGGGGTGATGGGGACTTCCCAGCAGCAACGCGACGACGTTCTCCGACGTTGAATATTTCGGTATCATGTTGCAACCAGTTCAGGTACCGGGCCAACTTCTTGGTCACATAGCTTTTTCCCCGTGCAGGGAGGCCGACCATCACGATGACTAGCTTGGAGCCGACATCACGTTGAGCAATGCGGCCATCGGGAGACACCTTAGATTTGGTGAGACCTGGAATATCAAGTGTGGTGGCACGAACTCGGCCGGGGGTCGACGAGGTCGTAGTTGGTGTGTTATTAGCATTGCTGGCGACGACATTAGCATCAACGTATTAAACTGAAATAAAACAAAACCGATAACACGATTGATTTTGAAGACAATGAATTAAAAAAAACAATAAACAAGCACACGAACCAAACAACGGTGTTGAAGCCTCAGCCGATATTGCCGGGAGGAACAACGGTCGATCGATACTGAGGGAGATTTGAGGGCAATCCAAAATTGCTCACGTCTGTGACTCCAGATCTAGACGATAACAGACAACCAACGAGCGAGGGAAAAGGAAAAAGGGAACATACAACTGTGGAGACGAAGGGGCGGTTGAAACCGGAGTGTCAGTTAGGGCGAACCCGACACCATCCTTGGATGCCTGTGAGCCTCTGTGGGCATCGGAATGCAGGTCGTTTCCTAGCGCTCTTCCGACCAGTGTCTTTGCCGGAGGCATAAGATTCGCATCTTTCCCGATCCCGGGCCTGGAATTCCCGTTCGACAAAACCCCGTCGGGACTATCTACTACACGATTGTGCGAAGATTCGGGCGTTGACGCGCTTGTCATGATCGCCGAGCGTGCAATATTGGTGTGTTGTTGAGACATCCCCGCCAGTGGCGCAGGGGATGCAGCCAGCTCAGGTGTATGTTAGTAATAGTCAATAAAGTATCGCGGTCTTAGGTAGGGTTCCGGGTCTTCACCCTCAGGAGTACAGGTTTCTGTCCAGGATCAGATGTGATCGATTCTTTGAGTCAATCAACTTCCTGTTTAGATTCCAGAAGTTCGAGAATGAGGGGCGTAGAAGGTTGAAAAAAAAAAAAATTGAAGAGCGGAGATGCCGGTGGGCGGCGGGATGAGTCAAGAGACTAAACGTCACTGTTTGTTGAGCAAACATACAAGTTGGTACTCTTAAGGAAGACAAGAATACCAATCCGTTCCAATGATGAGAGAAAGAGAGTAAAATAAAAAGTAAAGAAAGGAAAAGAAGGCAAAAACCCTGTTTCTTTCGTTTTGCCTTTTCCCGCTTTTCCAACGCCACTCGATTGAAAGAGAATAAATAAATCAACAATCCGCCAAGTGAACAAAGATAAGATCAATGTCAGGTTTCTTGTCCTGTCAATGGGAAAGAAAAATAATAGTAACAATAATAACTAATAACACCAAGTGAATATAATACAGGAATGTGAAGAATCCCCAAGTATAAAAGTTTCTCAGCTTACAACCTATGAAGTCACTGTTTGGTTATAGTACACAAAAAAGAAGAAAATGGTGGATCTTCCCACAAGTGTTGATCTATGGAAACATGATGTCAAGAACGTGTCCTCCCTGTATGAACTTGTGGTCACCGCCGGTATAAGTAATCATGTCCCAGGATAAAGATTTCAAATTTCAAATTTAAAGACATAAATAAATTAGTTTTTTTATTTTTATTTTAATTTATTTTTACCTTGTCTCATTTATCTCGCCGGATCTATAAAGTAATTAAAGCCAAACGTATCTTGGCTGGGAAACATTAAAAATGCAAGAATGCTTGGCCTAGGTAAGGGTGCAGACGAACATGAGAGTAGATAGTACTACCTAGTACATACTAGCCCGCTAATCGATCCACTTTGGACCAGCGTGTCCGAGCTTTTGCAATGAAGGGACGGAAACGCCGGGAATCCTATATTTGACTAATGTCACAGAATGCAACCGCAGTGTTCGTCAAGGGCCATTTTTTCCACATTACCCTGCATCAAACTCATTCGGTTGACGTGTGTCTCTCTCCTTGCAGCTGGTTTTTTAAACTCCACATCATAATCACCTACAACCATCAATCAGCCTTGCATGTTGATAGGTGCTATTGCAGGCCATATAGTCTAAAGTACTGTACTGTGTCTTGTGTAACACGGCTGTAATCCGCCGGGCTGCACTCTTGTGGTACACGCAACCACTGTTGCATATCAGTTTGGCGCTTGGCATCATTCGCCGTGAGCCCAACTGTCCCATGATTCCCGCAATCCTCATTTCTCTCGGCTTTTGACTACTCACACAGGAATGAATACTTATCCAGTCAGGCATAAGAATGAAAGGACGGTTGCATTCCGCCGGGTTCTTGGCGCTTGGCGGATACGCAGGGGGGCGCTATCACACTGCCCAAGATATCATAAAACTTGCTGGGCTTCTAGCTCCTTGGACGCTTTTGATCTGACATCTAATTATCTAGCCTGAGAGTGAGAGCAATCAGGGTAGCGTATGCGGCGACACTTAGAGCTGTTAGTACCACCACTGCATTCCCGCTAGTTCTAAACTTCTGTCGGTGGACTCCATCTTCTCCCACCTCCGAGAAAAACTGCCGATTCCCTTGTTGGCGGCGGAAGAGACCAATGATGAGCACACCGGTGCCATAGATTGCAAACAGAGCTCCCGTGCTGTAAAACTCGCTAGTAAAGATTTTCAGCACTACGAGGGCAAATGAAAATTGGGATAGCGCTGTGCGGACATAGGCTCCTTCAAAGGTTCGCTGAGCTGCCCGTACTTCGACGATCTCGTCGGTCGTTAGCGCAACTGTGCGAGCCCGGTGCATGCGCAGGCGATATCGATCAGCGGCACGGCGCTGATGATAGTTAGACCAGGCCATATTAGACAGGGAGTAACACAACGTGCGAGCCGAGTTATAAACAATAGGGAAGGAAGAGGAGCGTAACTCCAAGTCACCAAACGCACCTCGAACATAGCGACGTTTTATTTATGCGCGTGCTTCCCGTATTACTCAACTCTATGATTCAGTGATAATACGGTATAACCAGGTAAGTAGGATACCTAGCCGGGAGGCTCGATCCACGTTGTAGCGTTAAGATTAGGAAGCTTTCGTCCCAAAATACGTGATGGAAGTTGACTTCCGAAAGAGAAAGATCTCGCGCGGGGAAAAAACATCAGCTACGCTATGCCTAAAATAGACTCCACGTGCGGGGGTTGGGCAGCTGATCCAACGACATTAATGATACCAGAGTACTACATAGATAGGCTATTCTTTTCTACCGTTCAGGATTCTGAATCTAGTATTTTGGGTAGAGCGAAGATCTTGCGACTGAAAGGTCAAAAAGACAGAGGCCATAACTCATTGAACTCCAAACGTATTTCTCCACCAATAAACGGGCGGTGTTCTCTAATCCTCCACGAATAGCGGGCCCATCGGCTACCACGATTGCTGAATGTAGCAATATCAATAGCCGCTTTGCATACTTCGTCGTCAGTCTCCAATTTTGGTTCCTATTTCCCCACACGGCTCCTGGTCGGAGTCAACTCCGATAAGCCTATTTATGCCGTCCTCGGTCATTAAATGGGGCTGACAGCAGCAGACTACTAGCCTGTTGTCAAGCGGTTGGGCGCATGGATTGGCAATCCAGTTTCTAACCTTCTTTCCTCTTCTCCTTCTCTCTTGCGCTATTCTTTCCTATCTTTATCATCACATCTCCATTCGCCGGGTCAATTGTAAAGACAGCCGTAATTGATCCCGCAAAATGGCCAAAGTGTTCGATGCGGCGGAAGGTATGATATCTTTTATCCGCTCCAACCTCAACGGTTAACCGCCTGATATACTGACTGGTGACCAAACATCCAGTGGCAAAACACAATAGGCCAGACAGTTGCTGGGTAGTTCTGTATGGAAACGTATACGATGTATGGTTAAGCCCTAAATGTGTTTGACCTCAAAATGATTCATCATAATTAATGATATAAGGTCACCGACTTTCTCCCCGAGCACCCTGGTGGTTCCAAGATCATTTTGAAACTCGCTGGAAAGGATGCGACCGAAGAATACGACCCTATCCACCCGCCAGGCATACTAGAAGAAAATCTTAAACCAGAAGCGATGCTCGGAACCGTCAACCCAGAAACACTTCCGAAGATAGAGGCAGAGCCAGCGCCCTCTTCAAGTGGCGAGACGGAGGGCCCACCCTCAATGGAGTCCCTCCTCAACATGGACGATATCGAACAGGCAGCCACTAAGAACGTGAGCAAGAAGGCGTGGGCCTACTATTATTCGGCCTCGGATGATAAAATCACCAAGAATTTCAATACGGAAGTTTACCGCTCAATTCTCTTACGGCCACGGGTTTTCATTGACTGTACGCGATGCGACCTGAATACCACGTTATTGGGGCATAAGCTAGCAATGCCAATCTATGTGTCTCCTGCTGCGATGGCTCGGTTGGGCCATCCGGCGGGTGAGGTGGGCATCGCCGAAGCTTGCCGCAGCTTTGGAGCTATGCAGATTATCTCGAACAATGCATCTATGACACCAGAGCAAATTATAAAAGATGCTCCTCCTGGTCAAGTATTTGGGTGGCAGATTTATGTCCAAATTGATCGCAAGAAGAGCGAGGCGATGCTGGCCCGAATAAACGAGCTCAAGCAGATCAAATTCATTGTTCTGACCTTGGATGCCCCAGTTCCTGGCAAGAGAGAGGATGACGAGAGGGGCAATGCTGTCGGTGCGTCAGCGCCAGTTCCGAGCGCTGCGAAAACGGCGGGTAGTGCTGAAGACGAAACCTCTCGAATTAATCAATCCCCTGGCGGTGTTGGAAAGCAACTCTTTGCCGGAACAGATCCCTCACTAACCTGGAGAGAAACTTTACCATGGTTGGCCGAGCGTACCGATCTACCAATCATCCTGAAAGGCCTACAGACGCATGAGGATGCATATATTGCCTCTCTCCACACCCCTCAGGTCAAAGGAATCATTCTCTCGAATCACGGTGGACGTGCGCTCGACACTGCTCCCCCAGCAGTGCATACGTTGATGGAAATCAGAAAATACTGCCCTGAAGTGTTCGATAGGCTAGAGGTCTGGGTTGATGGCGGAATCCGGCGTGGTACGGATGTTGTGAAAGCCCTATGCCTGGGGGCGAAGGCCGTGGGCATTGGGCGACCTGCACTGTGGGGCTTGGGAGCTGGCGGTGTTGACGGTGTTAAGCGTACCCTGCAGAGTACGTTTGAACCCCAGTATCTGAGAAGCAAATTACTGATTGATATATAGTTCTGGCCGATGAGAGCAAGACATGCATGCGGTTACTTGGCGTCGAAACTGTGGATAAACTAGGACCCCAACATGTAAGGCTCCTTCGTTTGCTGTTCTGTTTGCAGATATGTTCCTCAATGAATCTGCTCCGATACTTACTCTTTGCAGATCAATACCCGTCTTCTTGAACAACAGGTCTACGATGGCCCATCGGGTTTAGAATCCATACGGGACGCTTTCCGCGCAAGATTATAGACAATGTAGCATATGATTGGTGTTATAACATACATACTACGTACGCATTTTTATTGAAGGAATCTTTCTTCTTGTAAGGATGGGATACAGTAAAAATCATACATAACTATATGTAAATTTCATGTCCTGAGTTGGGGCTCCATGTTTAGGCGCCTTCAATGGGTTCCCTCTCTGTCATATAGATTGAGTAATCAATCACCGGCCTTCCCTAATTCTTAAACAAACACTCCCAAGCTTCCCCCTCGAACCAACGCTTATCTTTCTCCCAGGCTTTAACAATCAGATCCCTTCCAAGTCTTACCACATCAGCAACTTGCTCGGACGTTCCCCAGCCAGTGATCGTACTGCCCCAACAGATCAAATGCGTCCCTACATGGATCAACGTCCGGAAGGCCATTCCTTCACTCAACGTAGGATAACCTTCTGCGATACCTTGAATAATCCACACTCCGGCATCGATATCTTTGAAGTGTTTTAGCTCGTACAACTCGGCCATCATTTGGCCCAGATCAAGAGCCCGAGAACCACATTGAGCGAGCTCCCAGTCGATGATGAACAGAGGTGTGTTGGAGTATTGAGTGTCGAACGGAGTTTTGGGGAGTAGGACACTGACATCGTTAGTAACTATTTGAGTGTCTCCCACCTAGCCCCCGGAATGGGGAAGGGTGTAGTGATACTTACTTTCCAGACCAGAAATCGCCATGAATTACCCCAAATCCCTCTCCATCTTTCCTCCCTGATTCGCCCTCTGCCATATCTCTGACTTGCTCAAAAACATTCCGACTCCCCTCCAACAACTTAGGGTACTTATTCACCATTTTCACAAGGTTGCCATAGTTAATGCTGAACTTCAAATCCCGGAAGAGAGAGTTCTTTTCCATCTCCAACGCCACATCAGTCTGCGACGCTTCCTTGGTCCATGAATGAAAAGAACCCAGCCACAACCCCAATGCCCGGCCGAGGGACACAGCCCACTCACGGGACACACTTCGGGCCGAACTGAGTGAAACAAAGAACGATTTTAAATCAACGGCATCTGGAATGTCTTCCATGATCTGAGTATTGGTGGACGGGTTGAATGAGTAGAGGCGGGGTGTCTTTACTGTGAATTGACTTCTCGTGCCTTCATTGTACATAACCTTCGTATTAGGGAAATTGTCCAGAGATTTCAGAATGGACTCTTCAATGAGCTAAACGTTGAAGCATTAGCCAGGATTCTCCCTATCGTTTCATGCATTTATGCAGTTGTAGAGGACGTTACACAGCGTTCGGCGGATAATATGAAATCTCGATTGGATGCTAGATAGTCTTCTGTATGCTTTATGACAACCGTTGTGGCTCCATCTGGGAGTGGGCGACGCAGAGTGCCACGGAAGACGAAGTTGGCGGTCCCGCCGCTCAACTGCTGGACAGATGAGCAGGCATACGGAGTCGTCGAAAGCTCTGATAGTATAGAATCTGGGGTGACTTGGTTGTCGGCCATGGTTGATGTTGAGCGAGATCTAAACAGGGCGCAATTAAGATACGGGCCTCTTCAGTCACGCAATTAAATTTGTCTATAAATCTGATCCTAGAGCGAAGGATAATAGTAGCAATTGTGTGTGTTTACTTGTATTATATAGTGGGGATCACTTTATTATTCTGAGACTTCATTCGCCATTTTGTTTAAACTCGGGCAGTACATGACTCATCATCTATAAATAAATTCGGTCGGCGTCCCGGTCTGGCAATGATACCTCGTATAAATCATGAACCCATCCATCCAGTGATTGCTCCACCTGGCTGCCATGGATCCATGATAGAATAACTTCTTTTCTACTTCCATAGATCGTACCATTCTTGAAGCTCGACACCTGCGATGTCATCACTCTTCTTACCGGTGTTCTTTGTTTTCCCTGTCCCACTAAGATTGTCCTAGACAAACTGAAATCACTACACGAATGAATGACGATTAAGAAGTGGCAAGCGCCTACGCTTTGGACTAACTATTCACATACACGCTTTCACGGTCTAATGCAGGCCTGAAAACCTAGACAATATCGGCATTCTGCATATCCAGGGACTGTATCCAGTGACTATCTGAAGCCAGGTCTTCCCTTGTATTTCGTATTCCGCCCTTATACAACTCTTGTAGTGTGCTAGGTAACCCCCGAACGCAGCAGTTTCTCCGAGGTGAATACACATCAAGAGTATCTCACTAGGGCATATTTCATAGTAAAGAATTCTTGATGGGTCTTAGTAGCCAATTATTCCACCCTAGCACCAATCAAACATGGCCACATGAAGAGGGGTTTAATAAATTTTTCCTTACAGATATCCCACTTCGAGCAGGCGAGCTGAGCAAGATCACCAACCGATCAACAACTACTAATCATGTTCAACGTATACATCAAAGTCGGGTGAGTTGGGGTCTTTCAGGAAGTCAGAAAAAATCTCGTCGGCATCCTCGATCACATCAAAGTACGAATCGGGAAGCATGTATGCCTAAACCATAGTCAGTGTTGCTCAGACTCTGGCCTCTCTCGGGTTCTTCTTAGACCACAAACCTCCACATCTCTGAACATGTTGCGTCGTTCGGTGTCAGCGATATCACGAATAGTATCAGCGACTTCGATATTGTTTAGAAACATGGCAACATGCACAAACATATCTTCGAAAGGGGAGACGTAGAGACCTGGGCCATATTTAACCAGCGCATTAATGACAAATGTGGTTCCGATATAGCACGCCATGAGGAAAACACCACGAAATAGCGCTTCGTCTTGAAGCTGGTCATTAAGGCCCATCTCCAGCAAAGCTCGCACAACAGTGGATCTACCCTGACGAATGGCATACATGAGCTCCAACATCCCGGTCTCATGGATATTCACATGCGCCAGAAGGCGTTTCACAATGCTCACTCGATTCAGCAGATCCGCAACGTCAAGGGCAGAATACCCGGCGTGGCTAACAGCATCACGATCAGCTCCTATCGCGAGCAACTCGGTGACCCTGTCAGCGTCATCCAGTAGACATGCAACGTGCAGCTCGCGGGTGATATTGAATGATGTCCTTGCTGAACGAGATGGATAGCAGTAAGTGGGTTCTGCGTCGGTATCACTCATTTTGCCCACTGTTGCCACAATTACTAAGTATAGGTAACCAGGTTAGTTTGCATCGCGAGAATCTTTGTACCTCTTGTCTGACGGCACGGAAGGTTGAAAATGGCTATCCCCAAGGAGCACTAACCAAGGGCAAGATACTGAACCTACTTGCTGCCGCCCTGGGGTGGTTGTAGTTCTGTGAAATAGGGTCCAAGGCTGGCGTGTACCCGAGTTCCAAGAGGTGCTATGAACCTGATAGATTGCATATCCTCTTTAGATGGCAACTGTCTAAGTGTTACTGTAAGAAGCAGTCAGATAAACTGATCTCACTTAAATACTTGATCCTATAATTCCTCTACAGGAGTTAGGACGAGTAGATAAAGAGACTTTCAGGTTATCGTGGTGTGTACGCAGAAATATTGACAATTGTTGAGAGAGGATTAGAAAGTGATCATTTAGAAGGAAAATTCCAAGGGCTTCTAATAATACTATCAAATAACAGTATGATTGTTGACTGTTTTGAGTTATGGCAGAATGAGGGCTCGTTCTTATTCACTCCTTCGCTGTGTCCATTCGTCTTTCGTTTTGTGTTGCGAACGTTGGCCTACTTTACTGCTATCAACTCGTGTGTAGTATTTTCATTTTCTCTCAATGCTAGGAGCCTACTACTTGTCATTCATCCAGTAGGTGAGCTGGGATAATCTGAGCTGATGGCTGAGCGAAGTGTGTAAGCTAGATGACCTCAATAAATAGGGACACATTGCGCTCTGTGTATCTTCCCATTTAATTCTGAAGGGAATTCAGTGTGATCTGTGCAGTAATTTCCGAGCACATTGTGTCTCTTCCAATGCGAATGACTTCGGACAGAGATAAATATCAATACTAGGTTATACGATCATGGGAGGTTCATTCTCCAGCTCTGATGAGATGGTGGACAATTGAACAATTCAAGTCGCTATGAGATGCTCGGCCACATGCTCAACTAGGTATGCTCATTAGCGAGGAGGAACATGGTCTATGGGACTAGAAATAGATCTGATTCAATATTTTAGGTGAAAACTGCGTGACTCTCTTCGTATCACTACACATTTACTAGCCACCGTGACTGAAGCGAACTGCGGACTTTTTATTTGACTATATCTCCCGATTTGTGCAATTTATTTATTTTGGCAAAATGAGGGTTCAAGTCGTCCCAGATTCAGTTTGAATAGAGAAACATATAGATCATGGCCACATCCAGTCTACGATTAAGAGTGCGAGAGCATTCATCTGACTTGAACGTTTTGTTTTGCTTTATTTATTTGGCTCATGAAATCGGAATCCTGATAATCGGACAGCAGAGAGGAAGGAGGAGGAGAAGGTGGTGGTTGTTGTTGTTGTTGTTGAAAGAAAACGAGACACTTGAGAAGCATGTCTCATACAAAATGAACAAAAATTAAATTGTCTATAAATTACTATGATTTCCCTTCCAAACCCCCCCCAATCTCTCTACGCCAAACAAATCCCCCTCCCCCCCTCCTTTCCCCCTTCTCCTTCCCTACCTTCTTATCTCAATAATTATCCACCTAACTCTAACACCAGTGTCTTAACATTTCGCCCACAAGGGTTATCTGACTTGAATCTAATTTCCTTACCTCTTCACCTTTTCATCACGAATTCCAGTTGGGCTTGCTTGATCGCTCCGAAGTTGGGACATTCAAGTTCCAGTTGGAGCTGCGGGCGGAGAATTTGCATACCTCCATTGATTTCCAACGGTCCACGAGGCTTGACGCTGCCAAGAATATTTCATTCGCGCCTAGTTCCTTACCCTGGAACAGCATCCGGGCTGCTACTGCGAAAGCCCTGCCTTTCAACTCCTGCTAGCCGACACAGCGTAATGACAGACACCACTCCATCCCCTACTCCCGGCCCTGCCACAAAATCTTCTCCGAGCGTACAACCCACCCCGACGTCCACAGCTGGTACCAAGCGCAAGCGGGGGTCCGCAGGGAAATACTATGCGGTCAAAGCAGGATACCAACCTGGTATTTACTTCGCATGGAATGACTGCTTGACCCAGGTAACTGGGTACAAAGGCGCAGTGTGTAAGTGCCTTTATGCTGAATTGATATAACTTGGAGGTCCCGCTTGACTCACGGAGGTTTCAGTTCAAGCGTTCCCTACTCTCGAAGAGGCAAATGCGTTCCTCACGGGCTCAAAACCTCCGCCGGTGCCTGGAGCCACTGTTCTCGATACGGAACCGACTCGATTCTACGGCATACAACGCGGTCGACTACCGGGTGTTTATACGGACTGGGCAAAGGCTCAGGAACAAATCAAGGGGTTTCCACGGCCGCGCTATAAGAAATTTTCGACGAAGGAAGAGGCAGAAGCTTTCGTGAGACTAGGTCAATCTAACGGTGTTTCGTTCGTTGGGAAAACTTCGGAAATAGAGAAGCTTCCTGGGGCACCAGGGATGTTGAGTGAAATCCCGAAGGATGAGCAAGGTGCCCCGATGGAGCCAGGTGATGGCCCGTTACCTCCCGGGGCAGAGGATGGATTCGACCCAAACATACTCTTGGACCCAAAGACAGGAAAGGTGGTCTGCAAAACGAAGGAGCAGAAATGTGCAACGAAGACGAAGGCAACTGGCCCCCCCGGGATGTTGCGAATCTATACGGATGGAAGCTCGCTGAAGAATGGCAGAGCACTCGCGTCCGCGGGAGTTGGTGTTTATTTCGGACCTGGGGACAACAGGTTTGTTGCATTTTCGCCGCTGTCGACCCCTGTTCTTTCTTGTCACCTTACTGACGCTACATTTCCTAGTAGAAATGTCTCGGAGCCCCTTAAAGGCAGTCGTCAGACAAATCAGCGCGCAGAACTGACAGCCATCCTTCGAGCCCTTGACATAGCTCCACGTCATCGCGACGTGACAATCTTCACGGATAGCCAGTATGCGATAAAATGCGTGACGCTGTGGTATATCAAATGGCAGCGCAACAAGTGGCAGACATCGGATAACAAGCCCGTCGAGAACAAAGACCTGGTTGAATCGATTCGGGTCAAGATCGAGGAGCGGAATGAGCTCAAAGTCAGAACACTATTCGAGTGGGTGAAAGGGCATAATTCTGACCCGGGTAATGAGGCAGCCGACCGTTTAGCTGTTAATGGAGCTCAGCGGGGAGTATTGGAAAAGGCAGCAGCGTTAGAAGCTATCCAAAGCGTCCCTGACGAAGGGTTTGATGATGATGATGATGATGAGATTTAAACCAACGGCGTTGTTTCATCCTTCTTCTTTTCTCTTTCTCGCATGATGATAACTATTACACTTTGTTGACTGTCCTTACGGAGCTAGGTCTCTGTTTATCTTCTATGTCTTTATAAGTGGTAAGGAACTGACTAACTCGATGATATCCCGGGAATAAAAATACATAATTGATTCCAAAGAGAGAAATAATTTAAACTTGAGCCTGTTGACATGAAACTCTACTAGTAGTATAGTCCTTGACTGTTAGCGGTCTGGTCTGTTTCCCGTTAAGGATAAGTCAAAGAGGTCACACGAACAGTGATCGTCTATTTTTCTTAGTATTTAAATTTATCATTCGTTTGGTTCCTATTCTCCCCACCCCTCCGCTCTATTTTAACGGAAGGTCTTCCAAATTCTTACCCTCCTCTTTTACTCCTAGATTTTGTTTACAGTAGTCTGAACCTCTCAAGTACGGCTTTCAGGCCCACACAGCTTTCTCTCAAGGCTCCCCAGTGAAAGTATTCGGACCTCTCAAATGACAGTGAATTCTTCGACCGAGCCAATTTATACTATGATTGAATAACACAGGTTTGCTACTTTTTAAATCTGGGACAACTTATATTCCCGTGTCCCCAACCAACATCTCGTTTAATTCTCGATCTGTGACAAGGACAGACCATAAGGTACCTAGACGTACTTATCTGCGTTCTGAACAATCGGTGGCCAAGGACCTCACTCCTCTGCAAGGGACACCATGCCGACCCTTGCCTTGATCAATTTCAACATTGTCTGCGCGACGTTGGGCGGATTCATCTCCGTCTTTGGCTTGGTATCCTACTTGTTTAAGGAGAGATTCTATTTGTCTGAAGCATGTTCGTCAGTCCCTTTTCGTATACGTTACAATAAATTTTACTGACACCGACAAGTAATCTCATTGCTGGCTGGGGTTATCTTTTCTCCTCATGCTGCCAATTTCATAAGGCCCAAGGAATATGCGCTCGGGTCAGAACAAAATTTGGAGGAGATTACGATGCACTTCACTAGATTAGTTCTTGGTGTTCAGCTGGTGCTCGCGGGAGTCCAACTTCCGAAGCGCTATTTGCAAATAGAGTGGAAGAGCTTATCACTGCTACTGGGGCCCGGCATGGCCGCCATGTGGCTGTGTAGCAGTCTTGTCGTTTGGGCCATGGTTCCTAACTTCCAGTTTCTCCATGCTCTCGTAGTTGGCGCATGCATCACCCCAACTGACCCAGTGCTTTCTAATTCGATAGTCAAAGGTAAGTTTGCGGACAAGAATGTTCCTCGGCCACTCCAGAGAATCATAGTTGCCGAATCAGGGGCTAATGATGGCCTCGGCTATCCTTTCCTGTTTTTCGCAATGTATCTTCTCAAATACACCGGTATGGGAGGTACCGGGTATAGCGGAGGTGCTGGAAAAGCTATGGGTCTGTGGTTTTATGAGACATGGGCTTACACAGTGATCTTAAGCGTTGTATATGGAATCACCGTTGGCTGGGCTTCTAGGGAATTGCTTCACTGGGCAGAAGAGAAGCGTTATGTTGACCGCGAGAGTTTCCTTGTCTTCGCTATCGCCCTTGCAGTATGTCTACTACCTGAAAAAGTACCCAGCAAATCCTGATGCAGTGTCGACTATAGTTGTTTATCGTTGGTACCTGTGGCATGATTGGAACAGATGACCTCCTGGCTTGCTTTGTGGCAGGAAACGTTTTCACACATGAGTAAAGGCCCTCAATCAACTGAGATTTAACCTTATGCTGATTGCAATAGTGACTGGTTCCGTCTTGAAACAATGGATGATTCCCTGCAGCCAACTATTGACATGCTTTTGAATTTGGCGATTTTTATGTGGTTCGGTGCAGTGTGTCCATGGTCCTCCTTTCTGAAAAACGATCTCATTCCGATCCATCGCTTAATATTTCTGGGGGTCTTGATCCTGCTCGTTCGCCGAATGCCGATCATCTTTGCATTGCATAAGTATATCGGGCAAATCGAGCACCTTTTTCAGGCAGCTTTTGTTGGGTTTTTCGGCCCCATCGGCGTCGGCGCCATATTTTATCTGTCGGTCAGCCGAGACTTCCTACAGGGAATTATTGTTGACGGCAAGGTCCGAGATGATGCACAGACGGTTTCCGAGGCGGTCGACATCATCGTATGGTTTTTGGTCATCTGCAGCATCGTAAATCGCACCTTAACTTCGTGGATGAATCAAGTTATCTGACAGACATACAGGTTGTCCATGGTCTTTCTATACCGCTGGTGAAAGCGGGATACCACCTCCCACGGACCATCTCCAACGCGCTGAGTGTTACTTCCACTGCTGAAATAGAACCCGTCCCAATCACGAACGTACAGCATACTCACAGCACTGCGACACAAGACTATTCACGAGGACGCAAACGACCTGGCGCACCTCGATCTACAGTTCTGCAGCTAGGCCGATCCGTCATAAGAGCACGGTCCTCAGACGATCCGCAACAATTGGGTACAGGTCATGAAGGGGAGCCTGAAAGACCCGTCAATTTGATAGCCCATGAGAATGAAACTGAGGCTATCTCAGGCAACGCCATACCACCAGGCAGTAGTCGTTGATCTACCGTGCGAGTCTGTCGGTCGGCCCATCTGATTATGTAGGTATATTCAGTGCTGAGTTTTAGGCCCGTTGTTTCTATATAATTTAGAGTATACTCGCTTGATCTGATCAAACAAAAGATTTTGCGTGATATATTTGGTGAATTATGTACAGATTGGAAATCATCTATAAATGTCAAGATTTTGTTCTCACTCTGTCTATCTCGTCATATTGGTTCTTGTTGTTTGTTCTGCCATAGTTGCCATACCGCTTTACATTTTCCGAGACGAATCAAGCCTTCCTGGGTATTCCATGTACATTAAAAACCCGAGATAGCCCATAACTTTGGTACAAATTTGATTCTAATCTCAACAATGATAATGAGCTTTCTTCCCTTCCACAAAATACTTGTCACTACAATAGATCACTTGTAGAAAATGTTTTTGATATTCCTTAGAGCAACGCTTTTAGGTCTTCGTAAACTCCATCCCATCCTATTTTTTTTTTCAAGCTACACCGTCACGTTATACTGCATTTCACCGTCAAATGCATCCACCGTTCTTCGTCATTGATATAGCACAAGAAAATGATAAGAGATATGGTAAATGGAAGGGGAAGGAGAAGAAATAAATAAGGGTAAGATAGACATCGTTCGACACGCTTGGTTCATTCTATGAGAACCGATAAATGCCAGGATCTATCTCGTTCCACCATTGTCTGATTTGCCCGTCTCAAGACGCAGCAGCCGACAACACCAGAATCACATCAGACGACCGCTCACCCACTGGATCGACATATCTATGGCAAAGAAAATTCATGCAGTCGTTATAATACCGTCCAACGCTCACACAACAGAGACCCACGTGCATCTGAGAGGCAAACCAAGGGCCATGCGAGGAAATTGGGTATATATCAGTGCAACGTCCACCAGATACAGCACTGCAATGACAGACTCAAGTAGTAAGGGAAAAACAAATATAAAAAAGGGAGGGTGAGTCAGCACTCAGAGATTTCATCACATACAGAAGGGGAAGGATATGCAGGGGCAAAGCGAGAGGCAATCAGGTATAGTTGCGAGACACTTGAGAGCAGGAATATTGCAAAAACAAAGAACAGTAAGCATTCACTCAAGAAGCTGCGAAGACGATCATGACCATCAAAAGAGATAGGCCCGGGCTCTTTGGTAGACAAGTCATCTTTGCGAGCGTGTGTGGATTCGGTCAGGTAGCCGGTTATCGAGGTTGCTATAATGAACAACCATAACAGAAGATAAAAGAAAAATGAGAAAGAAAAACTTCAAGGCAAATAATGAATTCAATTCCAGACCAATCGTGCCACCAAGCAAGGTGGATGGAATAAAAAATGAATGATCTGCTAGCGCAGATTATAAAGTAGAAGCGATGCAAGTCAAGATTTTCTGGACACTAGTTTTTCGCTTTGATCCTGTTCGTAAGAAACGTGTTGAGCCTTCGCCCTGCATGCTGATTCAGATTCATGCAATGCGCTCGTAAAACAACAGGTACGCAACCTTGTTGTCCTTAGACCCGTATCGTCCAATGGGTGTTCTGGCCCCGGAAGGTGCTTTTGGTGTTGCCGGAGCTCCGTTAGTAATGGCCGAGGTGGACTTCTTGCTAGAGTGGCCACCGGAGCCTGTTCCATTGACCTGGCTCCAACCTTTCTCATTATCCGATTGCTCTAGGTCATCGATTTGCTCATAGATATTCGTGTTGGTGTCACGCTTGTGCTGCTCAAGGGCTGCGGCAAGCACTTTGGGATCTTCTTCACCACCAGCTTCCGCAACATCCTCGCTTCTGATACGACGAATGACTGTGTCATCCAGGCGTATCCATTCACGGCCATCCTGGCGACGAACATCTACAGTGTAATGACCCCCACTGGCGTTCTTACCGTGGTGATAGATAACGCCAATAAGTCTGTATTTGGGCAGTCCACCTTGGGCCATCATGATATTGCGCCGGTTAGGAGGGAACACTTCACGAGGGATCTCCAAATCAAGAGGGTATCCAATCTTCTTCCAAATTTTCTGGGTTCCTCTGGTGACACTGTCGTATTGGAAGCGTTTGAGGTGAAGGATAAGAACAGGTGGCAGATTCTCAATGAAGACCTGCTTTGTTGCGGTGACATTGGGACCGCGCGAAGAGTTGAAGTCTCCTTGAATGCTCTCAGGCTTCGTCAGCCCCTTGAGAGCATCAATAATGTTGTTGATTTCAGGCGAGCCAATGTCCAATTGTAACGGTTGGTAAGGCTCCAAGGTGACAGAGGTTTTGTTCCCAGGTACTTTAAATTCTGACCTGATTTTTCCACCGAATATCCTGGTAATGGGGGACTCATAAGTCATGTGGCCAGAAGATCTTGTAACTGCAGGCTTCTGTTTATGGCCAACCTCCAGCCAACCATCACCAGACGCCTCGTCTACTGTAAATGGCTCATCGCTCGGAGATGCTGAACCATCCGTCTTTGTTGATGGCGCATCCTTTGCGGCGCGAGCACATTCTTCGTGCATCTCCTCCAAAAGGAAGCCCAAGAACTCTTGAGCATCTTGTTGGTGACCTCGCTGTTTGTTTTGGACAATTAGCTCATGATCGCTGGATCTAGAAAGGAGAACGTACACGCATGTCGCGAAAGCGCGGTAATTGCCTAATCACCTGGTAAGCAAATTCCGGGGTAAAAGCCTCGCCGTATTGCTCAAGTTCATTAGGTTTCAGCCTTAACCTCAACTGTTCTTCAGAGTGAGCAGCATCAATAACGCGAAACTCTTTCATAAACATAATCCTACAAAGTTATAAGTTAGCGTCGATCACTAGACAAATAGCACGGTAGCACTGACAAAGCATCAATCATCGGAAAGTTACTCTGAAAACTATGCGATGCTCGCCGGCCGATATGATCCAAGAATTGATAGAAAGGTACACAAGAAACCAAAATTTGAAGAACCTGTTATGTTAGAGGTTAGAGAGGAACTAATCACCTGTAGCCATGGTCACAACGTACAGAGTTCATATAGCACATATTTCCGGTATTTACAAGTCCCCTGGGCTCAAGGAAAGCGGTTTTGTCACTATACTGAGAGACATCATCACCCATGTTCACCAAAACATCTGCAAGAGATTCACTCTTATGTTTCACCACGCCGTTCGACACAGCAGACGGGGCAATGGTCGCACCGGCGCCTTTTGACTGGTTCTTGGCTCGAACTAGATCCGCCCAGGATTTCGGTGCGGTACGAACAGGGGAGAGTGACTTAGTGGAATTTTCAGAAGTAAAATTCTCTATTTGTTCCGCCGGGCGCTCGGTGGAAATTCCCCCAGTTGGGCCACTTGCAAGATCACCAGCTGCTCCAGCCTTCGGCGTTTCGGACGAGCGGCAGGTATCATCCTTTGTTCCTTGACGCGTAGTACCTAGACTCGGAACAACGGGGACAATTGGAACGACAGGAACAGCTGGTTTTGATCCTTTAGGTTGCGACTGAGGACGGACAGAAGTCTGAACAGCCGAAGACGGCGTAGTGGGTTGCGTCGAATTCGCGACCGATGGTGCGGCAGACATTGTTGGTGTTTGGGGTTCGGACAGAGTCTGGGTATGCGTCTCTATCCCCTTTGCAGCACTTTGGGTCTTATCACAACCATCCTGCGGGGCCTCTTTTGCAGGCAGTTCAACTGAAACAGAAGATTGAAGGGAGCGGCTTTTCCGACGTCTGCGGGGAACTCTAGCGGGGAACGGATGGTCTGGGACAGAGAGCCAAGGGAGCTAGAGTATGGTCAGAGGCGGAATGGTATAACAAGGAAATACCAAGGTAACTTACCGGCGCACGAAAGGGCTCTATCGGTGTTACGGCCATAGGGGCCTTTTCAGGAGCAGAAACAGAAGATGACGGCATAATAGGGCTAGGTGTTGGGCGAATGGGGAGGATAGCAGGAGATTGCGTTGGCATATTTATCGGAGCGGGCGCTGGTCCAACGGGAGGAGACATGGTGGATTGAAGGGGAGTGGAAGTCCTCGCATGCATGGGCAGCGATGGGGGCGGTATGGGAGCCGGTGCCATAGTAGGTTGAGGGTAGGTGGATACGAACATTGGTGCATATGGCGGCTGAAATGGGCGTGGAGGCGGTTGCATTTGAGGGTAACCAGGGTACCAGTGGGGATACTGCTGTGGTGTATAGGCGGGAGGGAGATGGCCGTTCATATGGGGCGGATACCCCATATAGGCGGGAGGAGAGCGCATGTTGGGGGGTCCTGTAGAGTAAGAAATATCCTGCTGCCGTCGAGAACTGGCCATGGGGGGCTGCCCATGGGGCATCGCGGGCAGATGAGGGTTCATCATGTCTAGGCACGTCGGGAAATCGCCTCGACTATTCGGCCACGCGTTGCCTCAATGGGAGCCATGCGATGTGAATCGGGGGAAACTAGGGAGATGGAGGGTTTTTCACCCGTCTATGCGGCCATCCTAACTTCTAGGCCAGTGGCCGTGAGTCAGGATTAAGTATCGTGGGCTAAAGCTTGGCGCTGGTGGTCCTGTAGGAAGCCTGAAGGGAATCATTAGTTAGGAGATGCGCGATTGGTTAGAAAAAGAGAGGTGACAGCCACCAACCTGATGCAGGACACCTTTGTGGTGTTGGAGTAATAATTGACTATAAGTCAAATAGATAACTGAGAAACCAGCAGTTGGGGAGGGGGAGGCGAAACTAGACTCGCGGCAAGCAGAACGACGGGGAAAGGGTTCGTTGGAGCTGAGATGAGATGATGTTTTTTTGGGCGGACGGCACGTGCCTGAGGCTCCATTGGCCGCCAAGAAAATGACATACTCGCCCCTCCCAACGATTAGCGCTCCTTTCTCTCGCTTTCGTCAGGAGAAGGATCAGGAATACTGGCGCTTCTCCTCGCCTGGTGCTACCCTTCGGGGTCCTCACTGTGATGACTGTGCGTATTATTAGATTTTTCTGCTACTTGAGCTCTTGATATCGTGGCGTCTACAGAAAGGTTCAATTCTCCGCTATCCTTCCAACAGTGCTCTCACTCCTCTCCCCTCTGTAGGATAGGATCGCTTCTCGAATTGAGGGTGTACATGAGAAATGTCGTCAAATTCTGGCCAGATTCCGACCCCTTCTAAAGCAGTCAATATCCCAAATCAGTCGGTATCTACGACATACTACTCCACCTCCTCGTTTGATAACGGCTCCCAAAGACGCGCAGGAGGCTCTGGTAGTTTCGGAGCAGGTTTGACATCGAGGACTACAAGCGCTCCTAGGAACAACCAGACACGAAAATCTCAACATAAGCGACAAAGACGCCCTCGGCTAGATGATGAGGAGTATACGGAGGCTGTAGGTTATCCCAGAGTCATCTCCAAGCTTTTCAGCGTTAGCCCAAGTCAGTTAACTAGTGTGATTATGTATAGGCCATCATGAGGTCGACAAATAGCCGCAAAGGACAAACGTCCATCACTCATCTGATGAATTTCTCTATTCCTCGTCCCCAGCACCATCCCCCACAACGAAACACCCGTCGATATGCGTCCTGGGGACTAGGATCCGGACACCATGCCATGGACAAGGCTCGTTATGTCCACGCCAACTATCGATTTATAGTGACACCAAACCGAGGTTACCATGCACAGGCAGCTAATGCCGACGTCCACTTGGACTGGGATTCCGTGCTTCAAGTGTTGGTCTCAGCTCAGACTCAGTCTGCCAGCTGTCCGATATGCTTATCCACGCCAGTAGCACCTCGAATGGCTCGTTGCGGCCATATATTCTGCCTTCCTTGCATCATTAGATACATGCACTCAACGGATGAAGAAAACCTAGTGCCTGAGAAGAAGGCACGTTGGAAAAAATGCCCTATCTGTTGGGATACTATATATATCACAGAAACACGCCCTGTACGATGGTTCCGTGGTCAAGAAAGTGACCTACCTTTTGAAGGTGGTGACGTTGTTTTGAGACTGGTGAAAAGAGAACCGAAAAGTACTTTGGCTCTTCCCCGGGACGGTGCTCAGAGTATTGGGCCGGATGAGGATGTCCCATGGTACCATGTCGCGGAAGTTGCCGATTATGCTCGCATCATGAAAGGGAGTGAAGACTATATGGTGTGCCAGTACGACAATGAGATAGAAGATCTTCGGCGTCAAGAAGCAGAAGATGAGGTTTTGTTTGGTGACGAGACTACGTGGACCCAAAAAGCGATTGCAGCTATCTGTGACGCTAAAACAAAGGTGCAAGGGATTGGTAACCCGCCCGAAATTCCGCAAAAGATTGCACCCGGTGGGCTACCGAGAGAACCAATTCCTGTTCAGCCACTGCCGGATGAAGTTGCGACAATGCATACATCGCGGCATAACCTAAAATCTGGAAAGATCGTCCCTACAGAACCTTTGCAGTCAGGTGCCGGCCCTTCTACGTCAGGCACACAGAGTGATGTGGATTGTGCAACAGGGACATTAGAGCGTGTTCACATCGATCCAACGCATAGGACGAAGGCTAAACGGAGAGATCCTGGCACCGCTCGGGCGTCCATATTGTACGATCGGACCCGAGAAACAAACGGCCCTCATCCTCCTGACTGCCCATTCTACTTTTATCAGGCACTACCTCATTTCTATCTCTCTCCCCTCGATATTCGCATTCTCAAGGCTGCGTTTGGTGACTATTCCCTGTTCCCTGCGACCATTCTCCCTCGAGTTGAACACATATCCACCGGTCATATCGTTGATGATGAGCTCCGAAAGCGAGTTAAATACCTCGGTCATCTCCCACAGGGGTGTGAAGTAAGCTTTCTCGAATGTGATTGGAGGGATGTAGTCGGACCAGATATCCTAGAGCGCTTTGCCGCAGAAACTGAGAGGAGAAGGAAGAGAAACAGGGAAAAAGAGGCCCGCGAAGAAAAAGATCGTGTCCGGGCTGAGAAAGAGGATGAGAAACATTGGGCTGCAGTTCGCCGCAACAGGAGGTCAAGCGTCAGTGCCATTGATCCACCGTTCTTTGACCACGATTTTGAGCCTTTAGCGAGCGGTTCTTCGGGCTCTGGCCCGTCAAACCATCATTCATCTACATCGCCTCCTCAATCCTCACATCCTGGAGCTTCTATATCGCCATCAAACAGCCCTCTAGGGGCTCGCACCGTATGGGGAACTGCCGCTATTCCAACGCTCGCGCAGGAAGCACATTTACATTCCGGGGCTACATCCTACGATGGCTGGCTTGACGGTTGGGAGGAGGAGCTGTTGGCCCAACAGGAACACGAATTACTGGCTCAAACGGCTGCCAGTGAAAACAACCCTCCTCCGCCCAGTGGCGGAAAGAAGAAAAAGAACAAGAAAATTACACTCATGTCAACCAACATCCAGAGGGGTGCATGACCTTTCTCTCTCATCCTGTAACTAATGACTTTTTTCCCCTGATTGTATTTTCCCCTTCTCAGTCGTCGTCTACGCCTTTTGCTTGTTGTTTTGGCCTTAGATGTACTCTGCCTCTGTTCCAAGGATGCGAATGAAGACTTTGAGGTGTTTGTACTGGGATAGGAGTTCGATGATTGAACCTGTCGAAAGATATACACAATTGCGCACAATTACGCATTGATCTTGAGTATCTTGGGATCACGAGTATTTCCCTTTTCCTATTTAACCCTTTTCTGAGTTTGGTTTTTTCTTTCTTTTTCTATTTTTGTATATAATGGGCATATTCCATATAGAAAGTGAGTAGTGACGTGTATTCTGGAGTAACTGGGATTATCTACGGAAGGATGCATGTTTACAGGTATGGTATTATTCAAGAGATCCGTATTAGTTAACCGTATTTCACTACCGAGCGCCGCACCATATATCCCATGCTAATTCAGCATTTGTTGACTCTAATATCTTGACCAAACTTAGTCCAATCTACTTTATACTTTTAAATTAGTATATTGAGATGGGGCCAATCTTAATATTAAAATAATATAGGATATATATCTATAGATCTTTAGGTAATATATATTACATTGTAAGTTTGCGTAATTTATTTTAGTCTAATATTATAGACCTTATATTGGTCCTCATCTAATTATTTTAAGAATATATATTCTAAATGTATATATATAGCTGTTATTATAATATTATTACAATTAAGCTAATAGTGGTTGAGATATTTGAGGTCAAAAAATGCTGAATTAGTATAGGATACACAGTGCGGCGCTCGGTAGTGAAATACGTTAGTCTTTGGTAGGGTATTGATGCCTCTCAAAGCTTGGCGAAGGGAAGGCCTAATCAAGAGCTTGAAAGTGGTCTCGAGGGGTAGTATACTCAAGACTAGATCACGTACAGGTTTAGTCCAGTGGATTTAGTGCCTGAGTAGGGTACTCTGGGGGCGCTATATGGACGATGAATGGCCGAAAATCTTACCGGCAAGGTACGAATTAAACTAAGTAATGAATTGCTGTTATTTGACCACCAAAAACATTCTCGCTCCCCTTCTCCCTTACCCTCGTTTTTCGCACCAATTCTATAATTCAGCTCAATTGCCCTGTCGCATCACCTGAAATTCATTTTGACTATTCTAGCCATCATATGGTTACAACATTATGACCGTCACACGCTCCCAGACGGGGAAAACCCCCAAGTGAGTACAATTTCTGCCGTTGAAAGGGGAATGGCAAAACAACGCCGTAAACAAGAGGATCCTTGCCACACCTTTTGCTTCGTTTCCCATGCCACTGGGCTATCTTTTTCTAAGAGACTATTGCGCATCAGTTTTAGCAGTTTTATTGACCAATTGGTTTCGTTACTAGAAAAATGGAGCGCCCCGGCTTCATTGAGACCCCCGGACGTCGAGTTACCCGCAGCAGCGCTTTGGCACCAGAGACAAACACAGACGATACATCAGACCCAGCTGCCGATGTCACGAGAAGATCCAAGTCCATGTCTCGGAGACGCACCTCCGGAAAGGTTACGTCTGAGAACATTTCAGAGGAGAAAGCGAAGACAATTGCGACTAATGGACACACTAATTCTACCGAAAAGAAGTCTCGAGTCGTCGACGGTTGGGAAGAGGGCAAGGATCCCAAAATTGATTATAGTGGACACTTTGAATTTGGCGGCTCCTGGGGTGTCTTGTCTATGATGATTGGGTTTCCACTGCTGATGTACTACATGTGGATTGGTGCCGTATATTACGATGGCAAGTTCCCTCGTGCCTCGAACGGACAGAACACGTTGGACTTCATCGCACACTTGGCGAACTTGGTCTATGAGGGTGCTTTCCCCTCTGTCAAAGCTTGGACTATCTACTGGGTATTCTTCCTCTTCGAGGGTGCCTGTTACTTGCTCCTCCCCGGAATCACAGTCATGGGTCGTCCGCTACCGCACCTCGGAGGAAAGCAACTGCCATATTATTGCTCTGCCGTGTGGTCCTTCTACACTAGTATCTTGCTAGCTCTGGCGCTTCATTTCACAGGTATCTTTAAGCTGTATACTATCATCGACGAGTTTGGCTCGTTGATGAGTGTCGCCATCCTCTCTGGATTCCTAGTGTCTTTCATTGCCTATTTCTCAGCCTTGAAACGTGGAGCTCAGCACCGCATGACCGGCTACCCCATCTATGACTTCTTCATGGGCGCTGAACTTAACCCTCGGATGTTCGGAATCTTGGATTTCAAGATGTTCTTCGAAGTCCGCCTCCCGTGGTATATCCTCCTTTTTGTCACCATGGGTGCTGCGGCGAGACAATACGAAGTCTACGGCTATGTCTCTGGAGAAGTAGGATTTCTTCTGATGGCGCATTTCCTCTACGCAAATGCTTGCTCTAAGGGCGAAGAGTGCATAGTTTCTACCTGGTAAGTGTTTAATCTGCTAGCTGCGGAAAGATGATCGGTTGGGCGTCTGATACTGGGGCAGGGACATGTACTATGAGAAGTGGGGCTTCATGCTGATTTTCTGGAATCTTGCTGGCGTACCATTGAGCTACTGTCACTGCACGATCTACCTTGCCAACCATGACCCGGCGACCTATCACTGGAACCGCTACTTCCTGTCGTTCCTGTACATTGCATATCTATTCGTATACTGGGTTTGGGACACTACCAACAGCCAGAAGAACCGCTTCCGTCAGCAGGAGCGCGGAACTATGGTCTTCCGGAACACTTTCCCTCAGCTTCCATGGCAAACAGTGGAAAACCCCAAGACCATCACAGCTGAAGATGGTTCTGTGATTTTAGTTGACGGCTGGTGTAAGTGACTACCCCCTGGTTCTCGGGTGCGAATAGCGGAGGCTCAAACTAAGATGTGCACAGACGGCAAGGCTCGTAAGATCCACTACACCTGCGATCTTTACTTTGCGTTAAACTGGGGCCTTATCACTGGCTTTAATAGCCCATTTCCTTGGTTTTATCCCGTCTTCTTTGCATGCATGATTTCCCACCGTGCTTTGCGAGATATCCAGCGCTGCCGCAACAAATACGGTGAAGCATGGTTAGAGTATGAAAGACAGGTCCCTTACCTGTTTATTCCTGTAGGCATAACCTATCTAGATCACCGGCTAAGAATATGCAGACTAACTTGCCATATAGTACGTTTTTTGAGGTAACAGCCTCACACAACAAACGCCATCAGCTGCCTCATTAGTAGGCCACGTTTGAAACGCCTCACTTATGAGTATCCTGCGTCTCAGTATGCACAAGACTTATGGAGATTGATCTAATATGTTTCTTAATTCTTCGCGTGCCGACACTGCTGAGAGTCCCAGTCCTGGTGATTGTCCAGAGCTCTGGCATTCCTTTCGATCCCCCCGGCGATGAGTTTCCTACCTTGATTCAGACTTTAATGTGTGCCATTTCATGTAAATTATTGGGGGGTTTTTATCTTTTATTTTTTTGGAACACATGTGTCGTCTACTTACTCGTTTCTCTTATCATATCTAATCACTAAACACATTGATGGTATTATGCACCATAAGAATATGCAGTCCTCACAAGTCACATTGGATGAATGAGGAACACCTCGCAGGAGATATGAAGGCTATTTCATACTGGCAGAACAGTTTCCAGATCAGCAGGTTACATAAAGAATATATTTGATTGTCTTTATTTGGCTGTTTCTCTTAGCATAATCCCCCTCGCAGTCTATTGCATGGCTCACTACGTATTCAAACGCAAAGTCAACCTACTATCCAATATAAAAAGTTGGGCAAATGTGTCTCTTAAGATCCGATGTGAACACAGCTATGTCCCGTCAAGTCACATGATTTGCCCCTCGATTCTATCAATAAATCACCCCGCGGTTGAACATTGATATCAAGTGGGTAATAGATATAGTCTGATTTGGACTTGTCTCCAGGTAGCCCCAATTGCAAACTGTAATTGCAAGACGTTGTACGATCTACATAGGATCTCAATTAAATATGTTAATTCAAGAGACTTTCCACGATGTGCCAACCAAGGCAGATGGGAATGGAACCATGCGTGAGACAATCTTCCCACGGCTCATTTTCACGAATTGGTCTTTAAATAGTGATCAAAGGTTGCATAACTAACTTGACGCTTGTATTAAGGCATCTACGTATTCCATCCGACTATCCCTGGGTATCCAAAAGCCCGATTCCCTGGGGTAGTGGTATTCAGTGAGATATATCAAGGTACCTTGCTCCTCCTCCCCACATCTCTCCATTGGGCTAAAAATCTACAGTAACCGGACCTGTTTCACGATTTGCAAGACAAATCGCTGGCCAAGGATATATCTGCGTTGCTCCCTCTAGCTATCATGAATTCACCGGTCCGGAGCCATTGGAATACAATGCCAATGATACGGATAGAGGAAATGAGTGGAAAATCAGCAAGGTGCGATACAGGAACAGCCAATCTTTCGTAAAACAATATGACGGAAGATATATCTGACCGAAATGTAGAAGCTAACTGCCTACGATGAGGACGCATCATTGTGCGTCGACTATCTCTTGTCACTGCCCACGTGCAATGGCCATGTAGGTGCAACGGGTATGTGCCTTGGTGGCCATCTTGCATACCGCTGCGCGTTGGACAGCCGAGTAAAGGCAGCTGTATGCTTCTTTGCAACAGACATTCATAGCAAGACTCTTGCTGCTGGCAAGAGCGATGATAGCTTAGCTAGAGCTGGGGATATCAAAGGAGAACTGATCATGGTAAGATCCTCTGACTCCACACGAAGCTATTTTCTTCTAGAGAATCTCGGGCAATTTGGCCTTCCTCCCGGGAGGTCCAAACGTGCAGCAATCTAATAAGATGTTGCAGATATTTGGGAAGAACGATAACCATGTCCCACCAGAAGGAAGAGATCTGATTCGCAAGACCCTCCATGACAAGGGTGTCTTGTTTAGCTTTTACGAGGTGGCTTGGGCTCAGCGTACGTTGCCCATTGTATTCAGACGGGATAGTAGCCCGTTGAATATTGATTCGACTGACCATTATCATCCGATAGACGCATTTATTCGCGATGAACTCAGCAAGGGACGATATGACCCCGCAATTACCAAGGTCTGCTTTGAGATGCTGCTCGAGCTGTTCGGGCGGACCTTGAAACTGGATCTGGGGGAACACGATGGCAAGGAGTTAGAGATTGAGGATGTATGTTAAGAGCCTTCCATGATATATGGGTCTGCAAGGGTTGGCAAGTGCGTACGAAACTAGATGACAACCCCTGAAGAGCTCAAGTTTTACCAGTCCTTTCCTACACTTCCCAAATGGCTGGCAACCCCTTCATACAAGGAAGGCACTCGCTAGGAAGTTCATTCTTTTTAACACATGTATGTGGGCATAGGCGGAGCAAGGGGTGTCCCAGTTCCAGAAAGTAAATAAAACAGAGTAGCACGTACTACTCGATCCAAGAAATCATGGTCACCCCCTACCCTATTTTAAAAAATCTGACATGATTTCTTGGAAGACATGCATAATGTCTTGCAAAAGTGTCGCTAGCAATGTGTTGATCTTATTGTGTGGCTGGGTTATTCATGTCTCGGGGCAATATGTACAGATTCTTCACCATTGAGCTGAGTTCTGCACTTTAGGAAAACATAGCCACTGCCCCAGATTGGGGTTAATAAATTTCCAATTCCAATGAAGGGCTTAGAATCTGATGACTAGGTGCGAGCTAGCAACTACTAGGTCATAAGGTTAATTCCAATGGCGCATGCATGGCTGGCCCGTCCCTGGTACAGTGTTCGCGATATTGAATGCAGTTATGTGTCTTCCTATTGATCAATTGACATAGTACAGTACAAGTAGACCAAGATACCACAGGCGCTTCTATGTACCTAGTATCTAACTAACTAAAAATTGTCTTGGCTAAGGAGGTGAATGTCACAGTGTGGCAGCTTGTGGTGGGAGGCTGTGACGGGTTTCCTTCACAGTTGGTTTCACAGGTTTCCACAAAACTAGGGGCTATGATGTTTGATCTTTTTTTCCCCTTCTTCTTTCATATCTCGAATCTTAATCATCCTATTTACCATTTTTGGGTGTTTTTCTGCCTCTTAATTACGCTGATAATCCAAGTATTTCCGGAGAAAAATCCAGGAAGGGTTCGTCAGGGCTCAGACAACCAACATCCCAGAATAGAAAACGGGGAAAATGTCCACGAGAACCCGAGGTTCAGTTCAGGCACACCACAAGAACCATGGATTCTTATAATCTTGTTGTATGTACAATGTGACCCCTAGATTCGCATCCATCACTGTGAATCTGATTTGGTCTGACCAGCTCAGCTCAACTCAGACCAAATCAAATTCAAATCTTCATCAAGTGATAATCATGAATTACCAGCCTCACCAGCCTCGCGTGGTATATCCCTGACTGACAGGAGGCCCAGCCAACCATCTTCCACCGGCGTTTCTGAGTTGCATCTTCTCTGCAGGGTTTTCTTTTTCTTTTTCTTTTTTTTTTTTATTTCTCTTAAGCCCAAAAAGAATAGAGTATTAAATTAGTTGGCTGGCCACACGTTTGCCCACTTTTTCCTTGGTCTAGTCCTTAGTCAAGACGAACCATCGTTCATTAGTGCCCTTTTGCCGTGAAAATTGTTGGTTAAGAATTACCACCTTCCTCATCCTGCTACAACTCATCCATTCCAGCGTTGTGGCTTTCTTCCCCTCTTTCGACTTCTTTCTCCATCACGGAACCAACACCGCCATCGCTTGTTTTCTTCTTCCCTTCCTCCGCTCTCCACCAGTCTTCTTCGATTTCTTTTCTGACCCGACAGTTCTCTCTTTGTACATACAGTATACATCGGTCCCCACACCCATACGCACAGTACATACGTCGGCCGTTTGCTCAGTTGCCCCGGTATCTTGTTGAATTTGCTACATCCCGCCGTATTTTTCCACCTAATTTGTCCGTCTCTCCATCTGTCTCGTCACGCTGCAGGAGCCGAGTGACATACTACAACTTGACGTGTCAATACTCGGAAATTTTTCTATTAATTCGTGAAATCCCATTCCCCTCATTCGAGAGGTGAAAAGGGCGCTCGCTGGCCGCCTAAATACACTCAATCCCGATAATTCTCAGCATCTACCGCTTATTCCGCGCCTCAGATCTGCGACGGACCGATCGTAACGGCCCTCAGCGGGTCCGAGGAAATCGACCAATTTAAGCTACCAGCATCACACTACGTCCACTTTCACTCTGCCACTACACCTCTCGCATGGTCTTTCACTTCGACGGTCTTTAAAACCATGGGCTCGACGCAATTTGGGAAATTTCACGTGAGTTCACGACTGAGTCCAAATGCCACCCCCTGAAGCATGCTGACCGCTGATTCTCCACCCATTCTAGGACTTCTGTCGAGATTCGACCCTACCAGTCTGCAATGTATGTGAAGCGACTTTTCCCTTGCATTCTAACACCGTGCCTGCTCAATTGGTGGAGGGACCGTTGTTGACTCGTTCATCCACCACCTAGCTTTTTGTTGACAATAACCAACCCCCTAATAAAGCCTTCGATGGCTGTCCGCTCACAGGCATTACGCTTAGCGGTAATCGTTATCTGGGTAATTTGGGTATGATATGATAATATGGATCCTATAGGAACATTTGTATCATTGGAGGCTAATCCGTTGTAGGCTCTATCCTGCTCGCCTTCATTTCCATCCTAACATCGCTTTTGCTACTATGGAGATCAGAACGGAAACAAGCAGCAGTCGGCAGAAGGTACATGATGAAAATGGACTCGAAGCAAAAGTACTAGTTACCAACTGATTTGAGGGTATTATAGAGAGATACAGTTGTTCTTGCTCGGCTTCATAGTCATTGAAATCTGCGAGATTTTTACCGTCGGTGCTTTCCCTCTCGACGCAGCGGTCCGAAAAGTATGTTTGAAAATCCTTGCCTAGCATGCCCGTTTGAGATTCTAAGAGCCACATGCAGGGATTTTCGGCCGTGCACATTGCCGCGATCACCGCTACGTGTTGGGTTCTTTTGTTGAACGCCTTGGTGGGCTATCAGTTTCTCGATGATGGTACACCCGCTTCGGTCGGTCTCATCTCGGCGTCTGCCTTGGTTTTCTTCATTGGCACCGGCTATATTGCCCTCGATACTGGATTCAATTGGACCGGCGAGTTTAAGCCCGATCCGTCTACCGAATACCGAAACATCGCCCTCTATGTGCTCTACCAGCTCTTCCCACTCATCTGTCTCGTCCTATTTTACGTTTTGGAGGCCGTTTTGGTGATCCAAGTACTGGGCGAGTTCCGCCCAATGTGTATGTTCAATCTTCTAATTATCTCCTGGATCAAACAAACGTTTTCTGACGTTGAATGTAGTTTACTTGTCCGGCGCCGGCTTGCTTTTTGCCATAGGTCAGATATTTGAATATGTCATCAGCACCCATATTTGTCAAGCCACAAACGGGAAGATCAACGGTGCATTATTTGAGACTCTGTTTACTCTCCTCTCAGTCGTTATGATTTGGATCTTTTGGAGCAGTATTACTGAGGACGACTGGCCCATGCCGACAGGACCTGGCGGATACAATTAGATGGCCTATCTACTTGTTAACTACGACAGACCGAACTATACCTTCCTTTATCCCATATTGCTCCATAACGATCCTTGACCTGACTATGGTATCGGAACAGACCTACGATCCTTACCCTCAGGTTCTCGACGCCTGTACTCAATTCCTAAGTTGTTGGTTTTTTTTACGCTTTTTAACGGAGTCTCATTACGAGAACTGATGTTTTGATACCATGCCCATGCTCTGTTCTATACTTTCATGCTTCACGATATTCTTTGATGTGCCTCAGTGTGTTATGCTTGACTACGATCTTACAGCTTCTCTCATGTGGTGGATGTGATCTGCTTATATCGAAAAGCATCTGGTCACTGTTGGTGTTTTCCTTTTATCGTTAGATACCTATTTGCTTGTAATTAATGTATGTCTTACGTTACATAATTGATCCTTGACCCTCTCTTCTGGCTGTGTGGAACCGTTGTCATTGAAAACTGCTTATCAACCCGGTGCAGTCATTCAGTACGTGCTTATCTAGGTCGAAACGTGTCAAACGCTATTTGTTTCTAAAATCCGCTTGAAGTTATGAAACAAATGAATATTAAAGAGTTCAGTTATATACAGTGTCTTTCGCGTAAACATCAAGAGAGTACAGCGAATACGTGCATTGGGGAGGGAAAGCTTTGAAAGCAGTGAGATGTGCAACCACCGAATCAATATTCTATAAATTGTTGAAAAAGGACTTCCTAGTGCGTGCCAATCCAAGTCCCTTCTTCCTCAAAGGCACGGGGTATACATTCTGCATCGTTAGAAACCATTTCTAGATTTGTCGAGTGAAAGAAAAAATAAAAAGAAAAGAGAGGCGGGGGAGGGGAGGGGAAATAAGAGAAGGTTCGATCGGACGCAAATGGAACATCGTGTCAAGCCCATCTTTACAGCCGAATTTTGACGTCGACACAAGGAATCGTCCACTCCCGTCGCCCAAGCAAACTGCGCAACCACTCCAGCCCAACTCCGGACCATTCCTCCTGCCCTAACGCACTGACCACCGAGGCCGTTGACGATCCATTCAGTGCAAGACGACGTTGCGCTTCGTCAACGACTGCACCTGCCAATGTCTTTGTTGTGGTATTCACAGTTTCCAGGACATAGCCGGCGAAGGTCTCACTGGGGGCGAATAGAGAAGCGCTTGGGTCGGAAGAGTAGCGAGGCGCAAACCAGTCACCACGAAGGTCAAAGAAACAGCGATCCGACCAATGACAGGATGAGATGAAAAGGATTAGGAGGAGAGCTGAGCAGTAGATACATGGGCGATGGAGGATGTAGGTCAGAGTGACGAAGGAGATAATGAAAAGTGGGGAGGCATTGGTTGGGATGAAGAGGAGAGGTAACCAGCTATATTAGATGTTTAGTCAGTACCTGAACGATCAGATATAAGTGATGTGGATAATGCTTGGTAGCCCACCTCCTTAAACAAAACATGGTGAGACCTGGCGTGTGCGGCGATTTAATGCGTTTCAATGATAACAGCGTTTGGAAAAGCTGCTTTCCTGGAGGAGAGAGAGAGTAGAGAATAAGAGCGAGCGGAACGGAGGAAGGAGTCTGTGGCGAAGGAGAGAGTTGTCAAGGCACTCCGGGGTTTCACCGCAGATGAGCGAGGTGGACAAATTGGGCGCTTTTACCCTTCAAGTTGGGTTCAGGTAAGCAGAGAAAGCAGAGAAGAGTCGTCCCTTTAAACACACAGTCTTCATCACTTTCTTGTTCTTTCTTGAGGGTTTTCCAGTGTTCATTTGGACGGGAATAATACCGTACCGGCAATACGTCACCGCATGCCCTGTAAGTAGGCACTGTTAAATTCAATCCCACCAGCCACACCCACACACACACACACACACACACACACACACACACACACACACACACAAAGCCACATCGGGCTTTGCTTCCTCTTCCTCTTGATGATTTCTGTTCTTCTTCCTCTTGAGCTTCCTTTCCACCCCTTACTACCTGTATAATAGACTGTCCTTTGATTTCATTTTCACCTGTTTGTTTCCGTTTTTTCTTTTCGATCTCATTCTTTTACGTTAATCCGACTCGGCTGCTTACTCTCCTTTTGACTCTCGAAAGAGAGCTCTTGAAAAGCACGTTGGAGCTTGAATGTTGGAGGTCGCCTTCACCGCGGCGAGCGACAGAAATGTCCACCCCCAATGATCTCCAGGCCCTCCTGGCGAGCATTCGGCCGCGTCCTTCTCTTTCGAACACGCCCGGTCAGGATGCTCCCATGCAGTACCCTCAGCAGTACCAATCCGGATTACGCCCCCAGCAGCATCCTCCCTATGATGGACAGAGCCTTCCTCACCCCCAGCTGCAACAGCATGGTTACCGCCACCCATCAGTCTCATCTACTATTCACAGTCCCTCTCCAGTGAATACTCCACCCCACCATGGCTCGGACATTCTCAGTCCTAATATTCCTACGCCCCGTGGGGAGATGTTTCCTCCCCAGCAGCATCAGCCGATGTCCCAGAATCCTGATCGTGCTGCAAATCTGCTCAACCTGCTGAAATTCAACCAGCCTGCGGCACCCTCTGCTCCCCAGCAGCCCTCGCAATTTGGGTTGGAGCAGCCGAAGCCGTCTCACATCCACGATGTCGGCCCGGAAGCAGCCAAATCCCACGCGAGAAATATCTCCGCGTCCGACTTGGTTGCTACTCTCTTTGGCCGACAGGGAGCTGCAGTCCCTACCAAACCTGCTGGTCCTCAGTTTGGTCAACCTGGGCCCGCCGTCCCTGCTGGTGAAGGCTCTACTGCCCCGACCGCGGAAAATACACAGGAAATGCTACTTCGCTTGCTCAACCGTCCCAAGCCTAGCCAAGGCATTTCTGAAGGTCCTGTGAAACCTGTCCCTCAACCGTCAACTTTCATTCCCCCTCAGAAATCCCCTGCAACTGAGGCTGTTTCTGGCAACGCTGCGATGCCCTCAGTTCAGCCTGTAGAGGAGTCTTTGGCTGTGGACTCTCGTCCCGAGGATATCGTACCCGGGAAACCGGATACCATCGCTCCTCATCAGGCAAGACCCTCTCCATCTGGTAAGGAGACATTATTCACATATGTCAACCCCTTTGACCAGCTTGCGGCTGCCTCTCCTCGTAAGGCAACTCCACAGCCCAAGTCTCGGAGCGAGAGCCCAGCCGTAGAGGTCATGGGAAGTAAGAAAATCATCACCACGGAGGAGCCCACTTATGAGGCAACGGGCGCCAGGTCGCCGAGTTTGGCAGAAGAGCAAAAAGAAGCTGTGTCCCAGGTAGTTGATAATCTGGTGAGCCAGATCGTCCGTGATGTTGATGAAGCGGTCGCAAACGCGGTGAAAGCAGAGAGCAAACCCGTGACGACAACAATTCAGGAAGAGAGCGCACAAGAGACTCTGTCATCGATTGCTAGTCACCTTCGGGAGACCGTCGCTGAAGCTAAGGAAACCGCCCAAGAGAATGAAAATAATGAGGCAGCAAATGAAACCACAGCTGATACTTTTGTTGCGAAGGAAACTTCGAACAATGGCAGCGGTGATGCCTTGGCTGATAGCTGGGAGAGTGCAGAAGATAGCGCCCAGAAGGAAGAAGAGCGAATCGTGCCCGTATATAACTTCCCGTTGAAGCCGTTCATTTCCATATCCGTGAACGCCCGCAACCCTGATAATTTATCTACACTCCGGGATGATGGGATCATGGACATCGCTCGGCTCAAGAAGGAGTTCGATCAATTGGACCGTTCGTTGACGTCGGCCACCTCCGAGTATATTGTTTATGCTCTGGCGAAGAATGGGGGCATGAGAATAATCCGCCAGGATGATGGAAGCGACAAACAAGTATTCCGTTATACCCGTGATCGTGTGTTTAACGTCGCGGTCTGCACCTCCCAGATAACAACAGGTACATCTGACGAGCAGGCCGTCCTGGGCATCGGCGTTAGTGGTGCTGTGTACTGGGCATTGATCTCGAATGCGGACAAGGACCTGTTTGAAATGGATGCTTTGGAGAGCGAGAGTCTCATCTTCCCGCCATTCCCAGCTTCAGATGAGAATACTTCCGGTGGCCAGCTGAAAACGCGTGCCAAACGGAGCTCTCGTCATCCAGGGTTCTTTGCAATCGGCCGCGGCAAAAATATCTACGTGATCTCTCCTCAGGCCGCCGCAAATCCAAATTACGGTATATCCGGCACACAGCGGACTGTCAACACGGAGAAATTCTTCAAAGAGCGCGCCTTGAAGATTTCCACTGGCAAGGCCGGTAAAGACTTCATGTTCAGTGACGATGACACTGTAATTGCCTCTCTCGATAAGACAGGTCGTCTACGTTTTTGGGACATCCGCGACGTTGTCAACAATACCTCTTTCTTTGCCGCTGGACCCAGCCCAACCGAAGTCCGCGTTCCATTGAACACCTTCGTCACAGGCTCTCCAGCAGAGAAGTCATGGCCCACATCTGTACTTTTCATTGACAAGTTGCGCCCCTATGTAAAGTCCATGGCTCTTCGTTACGTCCTAGTTGGCCTTAAGCAGAATCACACCTTGCAGCTCTGGGATATTGGGCTAGGCAAGGCTGTGCAGGAGCTCAAGTTCCCTCATGAGAACGAATCGGATGCCATTTGCAGTGTCGCATATCATCCCGGATCGGGGATCATCGTTGTTGGACATCCCACACGCAATTCGATCTATTTTGTTCATCTTTCTGCGCCCAGATACAACCTGCAGTCCATGTCTCAGGCATCCTTCATCAAGCGCTCGGGTGAGAAGGATGGCAGCCTTCCCAAACCAGAATCGACCGCATGCATGAGCGGCATACGAGAGATCTCATTTGCCTCAAAGGGTCAGCTACGGAGCTTGGATCTTCTCCCAATCAACAAGGCAGCCGGTGAAGAGAACGGTCTGTTTGAGCTTTACGTGATGCACTCGCGTGGAGTGACCTGTCTGAACATCAAGAAGGAAGATTTAGGATGGAGCTCCGATAACAAGATCATCCGTCCCGTTAATGCCCTGGAACAAGGTCTTATTGAAATTTCTGAGCTTCAGGCATTCCCTGCTTATGTTACAGATGATCCTTCTATTAATGGTGACGCTGTTCCCAATCCAACCAAAACTGTTCCTAAGGAAATTACCAAGAAGGCGCCTGATCTGAGCGCTGAAGCCAGTGCTATGGCTAGTGCTACCGCTTCACGTACCCATTCCCCTAGTAAGTCCGCTCCGAAGAAGAAGGCGGGCGAAGAGCAGGCCGAATCGATGACTACCACCAATGCTACAGAGAAGCCTGAGAAGAGGAAGAAAAAGAAGGCTACTGGTGCTGTTGAGGTACCTGTCAAAGCAAGAGAAGCGAATTCTCCCTCTGTCACTGGCTCAATTGAGGGTCTTACAGCTCTGGCTCAGAGTGAAGCTATCTGCGAACAGCTGAACGGCGATGTGCCCAAGTCATCTACGACTATTGCTGCACCGGTTAACGCTGGTGTCATCGAGTCAAGCGATGCCTGGATTAAGCACGTGGAGGCCTTGCAAACCGGCGTGTCCACTGAATTCAACAAGAGTCTTGGTCGGGAACTCGAAGGACTGTACCAGCGTTTCGACGAAGAGCGTCGCAGCTGGGATGCAGCTTCCGCGGCCAAGCAGGACCAAGTCTTGCGGTTGGTCTCGAGCACCCTCTCTGATAACGTGGAAAAGAATCTCGCGCACATCGTTTCGAACAGCATTCAATCGGACGTAGTGCCCGCCTTGGCAAATCTGACATCCTTAGCTGTCGGTAAACAGTTAGACACTGTTGTGGCTCAGCAGATAGGCGCTGCCCTTCCTCGTGAGCTGCGTCAGGCTCTACCCGAAACTATCACCCGTGCCATGAAGCAACCAGAAATAGTGAAAACCTTGTCGGAAGCAGTGGGTCAAAGCCTTCTGCCTAACATTGAAGCCGAGATTTCGACGGCTGTTCAACGCACGGTCACACCAGCCTTCAAGACCCTGGCTACACGCGTTTCAGAGAAGATTGGATCCGACATGGAAAATCAAATGCAGACACAAATGAAGCAATACGAGGTGCAACGTCAGAACGACGCTGCTAAGATCGACCAGCTCACTAGTCTTGTTCGTGGTTTATCGGATACAGTGGCCTCTATGGCTGCGGCGCAGACTAGTTTTCAGAATGAGATTTTGAGGCTTAACCGCGCTCTGGGCCAGCAGGAAGATAGGCAAAGTTTGCCACAGCCGGCGACCACCATGGCTGCCCCTAATGAGACGCAGTCAACTGAGGATGTGGAATTGGCGGAGATCGCCCAATTAATGAATCAAGGCAGACTTGAAGAGGGTTCAGTCAAGGTTTGTATTCATCCAAACAATCTCCGGACCCTTACTGATCGTTATGTAATTAGTGGCTCCAATCCAATCAACAGGCAGACCTTTTTGACAATCTCTTCATCGGCTTGGATCCGTCCTACTTGACCAGCCTCTCTCCCATTGTGGCGCTCTCCGTCGGTGTTGCAGTCACATCATCCCTGCAAACGAATGTTGCGGAACGTCTTAAGTGGCTGGAAGTTGTCCTGCAGACTGTGAATCCGATGGTATGTACAGAAACTTTTAAGATGTACGGATCTTATTAATGTGCATTTAGGATGCGGACATTCGGGAAGTTGCTCCGAGAATTATGGAGATCTTGCTCCAACGACTGGATATGTTGTACATGTCTGTCGCTAAGAATGCGCCACATGATCCTGTTATTCGCAAGATCCCTTTCCTCTCCCGCCGTGCTCGAGAGCTCCGTGGATAGATCTGTGATCTAGTCCGCTCGATGTACTACATGGTATCTTCACAGCAATTGAATACGTATTTTGGTTCGTCGTTGATAATAATAACGGATTATGCAATTAATGGCTCAAAAGGGCGAATAATGTGTGTAGAGGGAAGCAAAACAACAACAAAGGCGAGTTGATGCACGAAATTTCTTGTGTCTAGGTTCCTCGCATATGGGCAAGGGTTAATGGATTCAAGAAAAAACGGGGAGAAAACATAATGTTTCATCTTGACAGCGTCATGACATCGATGGACAGCCTTCGACATCCCTATATTAGCCCTGGAGAGGGCTGTTATGGCGGACATGAGCAATGGCTATGATAGGATTGATGCATATTCGGCGAATGGTACTATTCAGGGTTTATTTATTTACTTGGTCCGTGTAGATGCTGGCTTCCTTGACGTAGACTGTCTTTCTTTACCTCAAGCTATATCCTCCACGCCGTCGCATACCGGCATCAGTAAGCTTATGACATGCAACTAAGTCTGTTTAGACTAAAGTTCTCTAGATCAATGCAACCCTTACCCCTCTTTCTTCGCCCCCACAAACAACCAAAAGCCTGTACGATCTCAATTGATGCTCCCAAGTCCTCTCTTGCTGGAAATAAACCCCCCTCATTGCACCATGTCGGCTCCGATCAGCCTTACCCCCCGATTTGAAATCCGCCAACTCGGCCCCGAACACCAAGACTGGGCCAACGCAATCGTCATCCACAGCAATATCTTCTGCTCCCCAATTTGGCCCAACATCTACCCCACGGACAAGACCAAACGCCTCTACCAATCATTTCGGGCCAGCGACTACCTAATCGCGCACCAGATCGCCTCCGGCCTATCCTACGGCATCTTCGACAAAGAATACAAGTACAAATACCCCTCCTCCAAGGAAACGGGAGGTAAACTGCACTGGGATCTGAACAATGAAACCGCGACCCGCGACCAGCTCGTTCAACAGATGGATTTCCCACTCGTGTCGGTAGCCATGAGCTACAATGGATCCAGCCCACTGGATCTCGACCGGTTGAAACCGCTGTTCGAGGCAATGCCTCTGTTCCCCGCGATTCTGCAGCGTCTAACCGAACTTGACTCTCGGGGCGAGGTGACGACGCATGAGGGGGTGTTGATGCGGAATGGGACATCGACGAGAGCGGACTATGAGGGCCATGGGTTGATGAAGCGGATGGCGCATTGGTTGATGCGGGATGCGGCCACTAAGGGTTTCAAGGGGATTGAGATTCCGTGCTTCCATGATGCTGTTATTGGGGTTTGGTCAAATCCGCCGGCGCCCTTCCGGGGGGAGATTGTTGCACAGCTCAATATAAAGGATAAAGAGGAGGTGGATGAGGATGGGAAGGAGACCAAGCCATATACTCATGTTGATCAACAGGTTGCCAGGATTTATGTCGCGCTTGTTTGAGCATGTGTTGATGTGTATATATATATGTGGCTGAAGCCTGGGAATGTGATGTTATTGCGTTTCAGCGTTGTTAGTCTTCAGATATAGTTTGAACTAGCGGGGAAGCGTTAAGAAGCTATCGTTGTACTTAGCCCGGAACAAGTTCCTATCCATATACCAACTTATTGTTTTCACGAGACATGTCTCTAGAGGCCATAATATACATTTTGTGTATATAGTACATTATTCTCTAATTTCGTGTAAGCGTTATGCGTGGAATGTCACACCTTCTTCGGCACTTTTCTCTGTAACCTCGTCTTCGACAAATTCGAATCCCAGTGCCCGCCAATTCAACTCTTTCCGCCAGTGCAGCCCATAATACAGCCGCTTTGACCGAGACTCAGCATGCTCGCTGGGCGTATTCTCTTCCGACCCGTGCTGATCCTGATCCCGCGTTGGCTCAGACATATCACGCACCTCTTCCGTAGCATCTAACACTGGAACGGGTGCGATCGCAGGCTCTGATGCAAGGCCTCCCGTCACCATGCGTCCACGCCGCGGGAAGATAACCGCCCGGAAGCGCGAAAGTAGAAGACCCATCGAGCAACAAAGGCAAGGCTCGTGCGTCAAGTATACATCGAGGTCTGTGCAGAGGTAGCCGCCTTGCTCGCGGGAGCGAAGTCGAGGTACTCGAGAACTGTCTGTCGTTTTGGGAATGGCATGAGCCCCCGTCTCTGTTTTCAAATACTTCTCCGGCACGGGGGATGGGTCATCAGAATCGGATGGGGCATCCGGCCCGGAGACGTCCGACTGAGAGAGGAAGAACTTCTCTAGTTGATTCAGAGGTAGTTGTGTGGTCAACTCGTTCCCACCCTGCTTACGTCTTCCGCTAGCAACCAAGTCCGCTGCGCGCATTAGCGCATGTAGTTCTGGCCCGCCCTCTACATCTGGGTTGTACATCTGTGTGTTGGGATTGGGCCCTTTGCCTAGATGCCGTTCCGTTTCTGAAATTGCTCCAGCCTCTCGGCGTGCGTATCGTATGTCACCTGCAACAGCCACAACCGCATCGGCCCAATGGGTGCCTACATCCTCGTCGGTTGCACTAATGTGAGCGTCGAGGTCTGGATCCACAACCACTGCACCCACCCCACGTCCAGATCCAGAATTTTCCGCTTCGTCAGCCACCTTACGTGCCAGTGCTAGATAACGACCTGCTTTCGGCTTGATAGACTCGAGCACGCGGTTTAGGGTCTGGGGAGGAGGTGCAATCATAGCTCTGGGGGTTGCAGGGTTGAAGACGACGGGCCACATGGTTTTGGACCATTTTTCAGCTTGTCCAATATTCAGAGGTGGCTCCAATGGGATGCGGACGGTATGGAGTTTGACATTCCCTACATCCTGGGACGAATCCAACGAACTTTCGGGTGGTGGCGCAAAGGGAGCCAATAGTTTTTCAAGCGCTTCTGTTTTAGGTAAAGGAGGCGTAATCAAAGCAAAAATTGTCTGTGCTGATGGTTCTGCCTTGATCAGGGTGGATCGTAGGTCGTCAGGTAGTTGGGTATGCTTTGCGAAGCGCCGAAGATGATTTAGAGGACGAGAAGGATCACGAGGATAGGCACTATCTAAAGCTCTGTTTGCTAACAATTAGTGTACTTCCCAGATAGAAACTGTGCGATAAATAAGCTCACTTTATCAACTTGGAAGCACCTTTCACGTTGACTTCTACTACATATGCATCCGCTGAGGTTCTGTTAATAGCTGTCGCAATTTCCTCCCTAGAAGTGAGGAATACGCACCGAAGTCTTCACGTGGCCGCGCTTCTTGGACGGTTCTGACTGGGATAACCTGTCCGGCAAGTGGCTCTACACCGCGGAGAATCTCTTGTACATCCATTGGGGTCGTTTGTATTTGAATGAGTGGTATCGGTCTGATACCCCAGTTTGTTCGAGAGGAGAAAATAGAAAAAAAGAAAGTAAGAACTAGAGCAATTTGATTTACAGAAGCTCACAAAATTCGTTCACGGCATTATCTCAGGTTTTGCAACGCAAGCAAATGGAATTTATTGGTTAATCTCCAGATCTCACTAGAGGGAAGAATTGATAGAGAAGTCAAGATCGACATGTTCCCATGGATCGCAGCAACCCTGTACCCTGTGACCTAAGCCCTACCTTGGCCCTTTAGGGACTAGCTGGTGGACACCCGAGGCAGCAGGAAACGTCATGGAATGTGAACATGAGTGGATAAACTCTATGTGACTAGTAAGGTTTTTTGAATGAATTGATGCAGGTGTGCCTAGCTACTAATGTACGCACTTCCTTGACGCTTGTCAACAATAACACCAAGATAGCATGAGATACGGCTTGAAGACATGATTAAAAAGAAAAGACAAAATTCCACAAGGATCAAGGGAACCGAAAAATAACCCCCGGAATCAACCATCCACTGCACTTGGGTTTATGTATCAGCAGCGTCACCTTTGCCTGTACCTTTCTTTATGTAATATGTACTAAGACAACGGGGATCAATTCCGATCCCCTTCATAGAATTTTAATCCTTCACCAAAACCGTTGCACGGAATTCAAAGTATTGCAAGTCCCTTCTAGAGGCCCCAATCATACATAAAATGCATCTGCTTCAATCTAAACCTCAGTTTCAGGTCTCGCGTAGAATTTCATACCCTCCACATCGTTCAACTAGACTCTGGTAGTAGTCCTCAAGCACTTCCGGCTGTGGGACAATGCGCCACTCTACACGGAATAGGAACTCTAATTCAAGGAGCGCCAACTCGGTCATACTGATACCTCCCACCCGAGCATATGTTTTGTTCGTCCAAAAACTATCGCTTAGCCCCTTGCTCGCAACTGTTGCGCTAGCAATAAGGAACCGGTGAATGGTGAGGCTCGAGACGGTAAAGGCTGGGTATAGGGCACAGAGACGGTCGATATAATATACCATGCTCAGCAAGATAGGAGGTGAAAGAGTGGCGTGAGTGGTCAGCCGCTGAAGGTAGTCGTGGACGGAAATTCGCGGAGGAGATCGGGAGTGAAAGCGAGTCAGTCGGCCTTGGTGGAGCGGGATTTTGTCGTTGAAGCGAATCAGCTCCATTAACATGCTGGAGATGAGAACGACAATATCCCGGGGATCGGCGAGTTCATATTGAGCCGGTAACAACTTGACAGCGGGATCTGAGGGACGCGGCCGTTTCGACTGTGACCCCTCCAGATCCGTGCTCCCGATTCCACTTGCATGTCCGCCATTCGCAACAGGATCGTTGGGGCTATTACGCTTATTGGACCCTGCGCTGTTGCTATTTGGCGCGGGCATTGGAGCGGCCACGGGAGGTTGCGGAGCGGGGGTGGGGGCTGAGGCCTGAGCTGGAGGTACAACAGCAGAACCGTTGTTATTAGTATAACCAGGGACACCTGAAGGGCCTGTGTTTGTATTGATGGCGGCTGCGGCTGCGGCGGCGCTTTCAGCGGTAGGCGCGGCAGTGCTGGCTCCGCCCCCAAGGGTGGTCAGCCCAGCGGACATGCGACCGCGAGGGAGATCCCCTGAGGGCCCCGGAGGGGAGGTGGCAACGGTGTGCCGGTTTAGAGCCGAACGAAGCTCTTCGATGGCCAGACGGGAAGAACGAGGAGTGAAGTGACTACCGGGCGCGACTGTCGGGTTACCGGCAGGCTCATAATGCTGGTTCTGCAAAATGGTCGTCGACGAGTGACGAGAGAGGGGAGGAGAAGAAAGGGAAGGATGAGGGCGAGTGGGAGGAGAGGAGGGTGAAGGGCGAAGGGCGGAGGGCGAGGGCGATGAAACTAGCATCTCCGCCCAACGATACCACCACGTGGGCGCACGACTGAACGACGTGCAACGGGGCTGGCAGACGCTGCGAAATCTTGTGCTGCTGCTCCTAAAAATGGCCGCGTGCCCTGGCGCATCGTGATCCGCGGGGCTTCAGCTCTATAGAAGAAGCTGACTATTGGGAGGGATGAAGGAACAACTTCTTCTATAATAAGAATATAAATTGTTCCAAGAAAAGGAGAAAGATGGATGGGAAGAGGGGAAAAGAAATCATGGGGGAATTTTTAGGTAATTAGAAAAATCAGAATAAGAGCAAAGAGAAAATTTCCTCCCACAATACAGGTACAGCTGCAGAAATTGTCCAGGCAAAAATCAAGGAATATGTCACAGACAGAGCAAATTTCCTTACAATTAGCCAATCGGAGGTCTTGAAAAGGGGCTAGAATCCAAGACGGATAAGGAACGTTACCGTCCCGTTACAATTGACTTCCCGGGCACGCAGAGTGTCATGCATTTGTACCACAAGAAAATCCTATTCAGTAAGGGAATATGTAAAAAAGAAAAAAGGCCTAAGGGGTAAACTGTACACCGGGTTTCAACCCGATCGACTCCGTACTTTGTAGAACATCAGGAGAGGCTTAACGTTTCTCGTATACAAACCACCCCATCCATCCTACTCTCATATCGTGGGTCAAGGTGTAGCAGATCAGGGACTCTAATGCTTCTCTAGGAGAATCCATCTGCAAGTTCGCATCTATTTCTGTTATGTCGACTGACACCTTGCCTATAATGACCCTCAACGCAGCGCCGGCTAAGTGGTCAAGATCAGCGGTTTTGTTTCACCACGAAGATGAGATGAACACTTTTCAACACTTAGAATTCTGTTACTTCAAGCCTGTAGGCAAAGCTTCTTAGGAGTTATCTATAAGGCTGAATCACCTGATCTAGCCATATCCGGCATCGGAAAAACCAAGATCCCTTCCGATCAAGTGACGTCACATGACCTATGGTGCCGAAAGCGGTCAGTCGACGGTATCAGCATTACTTTCTGTAATGTTGTACCCCCGTTAGAAGTAACGCTAACCTTAAGGGAAGCTCTCAGCGACATCTAGAAGGGAGTCAGTTCAAAGGTCAGCTTCTTCGAGTCCCTAGGCTTTTTTTTTTCATACCGTTACACATCTTCATAACAGCCTGGGCCTTGCTTATCTCTCTACACAAAAAGTACATCACGTTCACTCCAGCTAAGTACTGTACTGTACATGCTTCGCTGGACAATTAGACGCCTTCCATTCGGATATCATCGCCAGCCACTACCTATCTTTGCCTGTACAAACCCCTCTCCTGCATCAACACTTGGCTTGTCTTCTTACCAACATCTATCCATATCAACCCACCTTTTCCCCTCAGATTATTTCCGTGTTTTGATTCCTCTCCATCACAAGCCAACTCTCAACTCTTTTCTTATTTACCAAGATAGACGTCCTCCTGCGGGAGGCGGTGATTTCCGATTATGACGCGCGCTTCAACACCTCCGATCCTTCTAGAACTTCAAAGCGCAGATTCCCTATCGTCGCAGGCCTCAGCACTACGGACCTTAAAGAATGAGACAATTGGTCATGATCAACGCAAAGAAGCTTGGATTCGATGGGGTATAATTCCCATTCTAGCTAAGGTCCTTGCTTCCAGGCAAACCAGCGGGAAGAATACTGAGCGCAATGGAGCGGGCAAAAGCCAACAATCATCAACTCGTAGATCGGAGGAAGATGAGACGTGCCTGCAGGCAATTATAATACTTGGTAGTATAGCACAAGGTATTTACCTGGATCGAAGGTGGATTTCGTTTCTCTGACACAGAGACTGATGACCATCTTCAATCAGGCGGTGCGGCTTTCCTCTCTCCCGTCCTTTCGAGCGGCATCCTGTCCATCCTCCTGGCTATATTGTCATCGCCTGACTGCCATCCGTCTTTTGTTCTTCCCATCCTTCGTACCCTGAATAATATTGCCGATCGCTTACCACTGCAAAGCCAACAGCAGTGGCCCAAAGACACACGGTTAGCCGATCTACTTTTCTCGGACGAACATATTGGCTGTCTGTCGCGCATTCTCGGGCAGGACTATGGCACTCATCAGGCGCAGACATCCATTGAGCTTGCTGCGGGCCTGATTGGAAAGCTGTGCACAGAGGAAACACATAAGGCAGTCTTGGCCGACTGTGGCGTACTGGATGCCCTGGCCGTGAAAGTGGCATCGTTCGTTGTCGCTCAGGGCTTTGTACTCCCTGGTGCGGAATCACATGTGCAGGAGCCTGGCGCTCTTGGTTCTCTACCTCCCCCTGCACCCTCAGGTGCTAAGCTAGCCCCGATTCTTCGTGCTACGGCGGCAATCATCGAACATTCTAAATGGCGTGCAGAACATTTTCTCTCTTCTCCGGGCATCGTGACTGTTTTCCCCAAGCAGCTGCCTGAATTCGCCCCGTCTGATATCAAAACAAACCCTTGGGGGGCGATTTATTTTTCAGGGTCGGCTGTGCCACGCCATGCCGGGGCCAGTCCCCTGGAGCACCTCCTACCATCTGTTCCGTTGTCGCAAGGTAAAACTCCCGCGAGTACTACCAACTTCCCACCTCTAGGTCAACCCCATGGGCCTCAACGCCGTCAGAGCCATTCATACCCCACTCCCTTCTCGATCTTGGAAGCGCCGAGCTCCGATGACGATGAAAATGCCATCGTTCCTTGGCTTCTATATACTATTCGTGCCGAAACGGGAATGATCCGCTTGATGGCAGCGCGTCTAGTCACAGTTTTATACCGTCTAGGTCTCACCAAGAAGCTTCGAGTCTCCATGCTTAGTTACTTGTTGATTCCAATTCTTATCCGAATGCTGGATAAGGACTACGAGATCGCAGGCGACGATGGTGTTCAGTATGGAGGATTGATTCTGTCCACAGACCGCTTAAAGGAGGAAGCTCCGGCGGTACTTGCCACACTAGTGATCGATGACCAAGAACTACAGAAGCATGCAGTTGATGGGGGTGCTATTAAGCGACTGTCTCAACTCTTGAAGGAAACCTATAATCCGATTCAAGAGAATGCTAGACCGATGTGGCATGTTGACGGTGGGGAAAAGATCGAGAATACCGGTACGCAGTCAGCGGAATGTACGCTGGGGCCCCCGGGATATTCTCCCATTCATTGTCATGTCATGCGATATCGAGAGAATATCCTCAAAGCTTTAGCCGCTTTGGTACCTTTCAAAGACGAATATCGCAAGACTATATGTGAGAATGGAGTAGTTCCGTACATTATTGATTCTCTCAGACCGTGCCCAAACGATCCTCGGGATACATCAAACCCAAAAAACACTGCTGCTGATGGCAACCCTACACCAACCCTACTGGCAGCTTGCGGTGCTGCACGAATGCTCACCCGGTCGGTCAGTGTATTAAGAACCAGTCTGATTGATGCTGGAGTTGCAAACCCATTATTCGCCTTGGTTCGGCATCAGGACATCGAGGTTCAAATCGCAGCAACATCAGTTATCTGTAACCTCGCGCTGGATTTTAGTCCAATGAAGGAGGTAAGCCATCTGCCCGGGTCAGGGTTCTTAAACATCATCCTAATATTCATTAGGCTATCATATCTGCCGAAGTGCTCCCCATATTGTGTGAGCATGCCCATTCAACGAACACAAAGCTTCGAATTGAGTCACTTTGGGCGCTGAAACACGTGGCCTATAATTCGACCAACGATGTCAAGATGAAGGTCATTAATGGCTTGGGCCCTGCGTGGATCCAACAGATCATAACGCAAGACCCAACCAGCGCTTTAGCCAAACGAGGAATGGATGAGGAGATGGAAAGCGGGACCTCGGCGGGCATGAGTCGGGCCAACTCAGCAGGAGAACAGGTTGATTTGTTGAATCCTGTCGAGAATACTGAGGAACGCGACGAGGATATGAAGATGGCCGATACCTTACCGCCGTCTAAGATGAGCTTGGAAATGTTTCTCCCCGATATTAGCCGGCGTCGCAAGCTTGCGTTGCATGGGGACCTGGACCAAACCACTCAAGCACGCCAAGATGACATAGCGGTACAGGAACAAACCTTTGATCTTTTGCGTAACCTAGTTTGTGGCCCAGGCGCTTCCGAGATGATTGATCACTTATTTAAAGAGATCGGGCAACAATTAATCTTGGATGCTCTAGCGGATAAACTCCGGCCTCGCACCATCCAACTGCCTCATCGACGAGAATCATCCACCCACAAACCACTTCAAGTTCCGACCGAGATACTAGTTGCAGTCACATTTGTCATCATCCACCTTGCCGCTAGCCTTCCATGGCACCGCCAACTTCTGGTTTCTCACCGAGATCTCTTGCGTTACCTCATGGGGTACTTCGAGCACGCCCACCGGGATGTACGGACAAACTGTGTATGGGTGGTGATCAATTTAACATATGAAGATGATGCCAGTGATCAAGAAGGCTGCCGTGAACGAGCTTACAAACTGCTCTCGATTGGAGTGATGGAACGGCTGAAACGCTTGGAGGAAGATACAGATCTTGACGTGCGAGAACGAACTAAAACAGCCGTACATTTAGTAAAGTCCTTGACTCAGGCTCAGGTCTAGCGGATCTCACCCTCTTCGCCCTCTTTCTACCCCTGTTCTTTTCTGTTTTAGCCCTCTTCGGTCTAGTCACATTCGTTTCGTTCATTGCACGATCTCACGTTGCATGGGCATGCGCAGCTCTATGAACTGGATATGGGAAAGTCCCATGAAACTATGGTAGGCGTTGGGATGATTGTATAAAGACATTGAAACGATTATGGTTGAATGTACATGTCAAGTTACTTTTACGGAATTTTTTGTCTTTTTTTTTCCCAATTGAACATTTCCGTGATTACAAGTAGCTCTTATCGATAAGATAAGAGGTGGGACCTGACGGATACGTCATCGGAACGGCTGTGGGTTTAAACATTTCCGACGAATCAGTCCTTTGGCCAGGCACATATTGCCTTTTATAAAGTTCCGTCTTCTCTTATCCCTTGTCTTGACTTACATAGTATCTCCTTACCATTCAACAGATATGGCTCCAGTACCCGCATCGCTCTTACGTGCCCTTTCCATCTCCGACCCCTCCAAAGCTAGCCTGTCTACTGCTGGTTTGGGATCGGGTTTCACCAGTACAGGAGCTATCCGAGCCACAGTCCCATCAGCAGATAAACAAGGTGAAGAAGAGAGACGGTATTTTGTTAAAACTTCGACAAATGGTAAAGCTGCCGAGGAAATGTTTCGAGGGGAATATGAGTCCTTAAATGCCATTGCGACCTCCGTACCGGGGTTCTGTCCCCGCGCTCTAGCCTGGGGACCCCTGGAAGAGAGCACCGGAAAGAGCTTCTTCCTGGCGACCGAGTATTTGGACTTGGGAGGCGGTGGCCGCACGGGTCGGTCTCTGTCTCAACGACTCGGAAAGCTCCATTCAACTCCAGCCCCTTCAGATCCTGAGACTGGGAAACGCCGGTTCGGGTTCCCCGTTCCAACCTTCTGTGGTGACACGAAGCAACCCAATCGATTCCACGACTCATGGGCAGACTTCTACGCCAATGAGCGGTTGATGACCATTCTCGAAACATCGGAGAAGCGCAATGGCCGAGACGCTAGCCTAAGAGATTTAGTAGAGCAGACGGCACGCACGGTTGTCCCCGCCCTTTTGGGCGATGGTCATCTGGGCTACGACAAGAATGGAAATGGAGAAGGTATTACGCCTGTAGTTGTTCACGGGGATCTCTGGAGTGGCAATGCAGACCGTGGAAGGATTGTGGGCAGTGAGTACAAGGGAGATGAAGAGCCAGGCGACGTCGTCTACGATCCATCAGCATGCTACGCGCATAGTGAATATGAGTTGGGCATAATGAAAATGTTTGGGGGCTTCGGGTCGACATTTTTCACTGCCTACCATAAAGTAGTCCCTAAGACTGAGCCGGTGGAAGAATATGAAGATCGAGTAAGGCTGTACGAACTGTAGGTGTTTCATTTCTTTCTTCCCTCCCCCTTTTCTTTTTCTTTTATACTTAGGTCAACTCACGTCAACGTTTTCTAACCGAACCAGGTATCATCATTTGAATCATTACGCCATCTTCGGGGCTGGGTATCGATCGGGAGCAATATCGATCATGCAGAATTTAATCAGAAAGCATGGGAATTAGTGTCTTTGCCTTCTTTTAGGGGCAGATTCAGTTTCGTATACTGTAATTCTCTACTATATATACTTTGCATTATCCTCTAAGAAGAGAGAATAAATTGAATGAAATTAATAATACTTGTTGATCAGATGACGCCATACTGACTCAGCACGTGAAAGTGATTGATTTAAATACAAACCTCAAACTCTAGTTGGTATTTAAGTCCCTAAATATCTTCGAGCTTCTAATTATTTCATCCCCTTCAATATACTTCCGAACAATCTCACCATGCCCTCCTATCCGGATGCAGCAGTGCACCCTGAAGCGACTGGTGCAGCCAGAGCATTGGTCGAGAAACACCGTGCGGAGAGGCCATTGAAGTTGTACGCGGGGTGGTTTTGTCCGTGAGTTCACTCTTCATATCAGCTGAGGTCTATGAATCCGATGACAACATTACTTACAGATCGCTACAGTTTCGGTATGCTTGACTTATGGTCTTAGGTATTATTATCATTATTATTCGGACACTCACTAATGTCACCAAGTCCAACGGGTCTGGCTCGCCCTGGAAGAAAAGCAGATCCCCTACCAGTACCTCGAGGTCAATCCCTACCATAAGCCTCAATCACTTCTCTCACTGAACCCACGCGGTTTGGTCCCAACCCTATCCTGTCCGGTGAAGGACGGTAACACTCAGACAGCTAAGCCGCTTTATGAATCCACCGTTATCCTCGAGTACCTTGAGGAGGCCTATCCAGATCACTCCCCACGGCTCCTCCCAGCGGATCCGTATGGTAGAGCCCGAGTTCGCATCTGGATCGACTATGTCAACTCTCGGATTGTCCCAGCTTACCATCGATTTCTCCAATATCAGCCACAGTCAGAAGATGAGGACCCAATTACTGGCTTGGAGGAAGTCAGACAGGAATTCCTGGGCAGTCTGAAAGAGTGGACTAGAGAGATGCATACCGACGGGCCATTTTTCTTAGGGGGGCATATTTCACTACCAGATCTGGTACTTGCCCCATTCGCCATCCGACTGTGGGTTTATGATGAGTACAAGCCGGGTGGCCATGGCATCCCGGAGGAAGGAAAAGGAGGAATGGACGAGCCTATTTGGCAGCGGTGGAGGAAGTGGTTGAAAGCTGTTGAGAGCAGGAAAAGCGTGACGGAAACTATGAGTGAAAAACAGCATTATCTCCCAATTTACAAGCGCTATGCAGACAATGTGGCCCAGAGTGAAATGGCAAAGGCTACTCGTGCAAGAAGAGGAGTGCCGTGAATTTATTCGTATTACTAGTTAGAACCAGAGAAATATATAGTACTATCTCCATAGTTATATCTGAGACTAAAGCCGCACAGTGAAATACCTACGTTCACTAATTATGAGATCAAGAGTAGCATAAGTAACAGCCAAAATAAGAAACAAATCTCTATGAATATAACCAAATTGAATATTATTCTCTTTTCCTCATCTTAACCACTCGATAAAACTAGTTCTCTGACTGACAAACCAACGGAACAATAATGCCCCGTGTATATCACATGACATGACGGTTACCGCCAATCACGCGCCTCCATCCCAAGATTATCATTTCACCTTTCGAACATCATCGTTATCATCATCCTCATCCGGCTATTTGGAGATTGCTTGGACCAGATACAAGCATGGTGCCGGAGAAGAAGAATGGCTCGGACAACCCGACCATATCGGAGATTCCAACTCTGGAGCCGCCTCCAATTCATCCTTCCTTTATTCAGGTAGCCAAGCCGTATATATTCGAGCAGACTATCCAACAATGTATCAAAGCCATGGGTGTCAATACCCTGCGCGAGGAAGCGCTACGCCTGCAGGGTGTCACATGGATTGATAACGTTCGCCGGGTGTTATATTTGTATGTATTCAGTCGCGTCTCATTCGTTTCTAAATGAGAAAGCAATATACCTCAAGGAATAAGAGAATGTGCTAACAGATTAGACCTATCCGTACTTTCAACACGGCTGTGGTGTACTATCACAAGTTTCGACTCGTTCATCCTGACAGCGAGTATAATTATATGGTAACTACCGCCCTCATCTGCCATATGTAGATAAACCTGACTGTCTAGGATGCCGCTGCGGCTGCATTGTTTACAGCCTGTAAGATTGAGGATACCTTGAAGAAGTCCCGGGAGATCGTTTGTGCAGCATACAACCTCAAATTACCACCGTCCGAGCATATCTCTCCCGATAACCCTGTAAGTACTAAGTCTGACTCACTTTTGGCCCCACGCTAACGTGGAAAAGGTCTTCGAGGTTCATGCCAGAGGCATCATTGGATTGGAAAGACTCATGCTCGAGGCGTCGGGATTTGATTTTCGGACACGTCATCCACAGAAGACCTTGATCAAGCTCGCCAGGCATTATGGCCTTACATCGCAGTCTCACGTATCCAATGTAGCGTATCGAATATCTCAGGACCTTTACCGCACTTTTGCTCCAATCAAGCAAACCGCATCGACCATGTCTTTCGCCTGTCTGGAGCTGGCAGGTCGTCTGTTAGACCAGCGCATCGAGGCTGTCGAGTTAGGAGTAGACTACGAGAAGTGGAAAACGAGTCGGGAGGAAGTAATGGGTAAGTATCCCTCGGGAAACTCCTTATACTAAAGCACACACTTATAATATCAGAAACCCTCTTCGACTTACTGGAGCTGTATACCCACAGTCGTAGCTCCACCTCAGTCGGCCCTCATTTCCCGGGGGATCAATTCCTCACGGTCCGTATCCCACTGAACAAAGAGGCAGAATCACAAGGATTCCCTCGCTACACGCACTGGATCGACGAGTCAAGAGATCCCAAAGCTACCAATGGTTCAAAGAGCGGCAAGGAGCTTGTCCTAGAGAAGGCAGGTGCCAGGCTGCATCCGCTAACGCCTGTTGCCGCCAATGGGGAGAGACCAAAAGTTGGTGAAAAGGGCCGGGATGGGGCCGTACGTTTCATGCTTGACACAGAGTGTGCAGATACAGAGAAGGCTCGTGTTTCCGAGTATTTCAAAGTCGAACTGGAGGAGTATGAAGTAAAGGAATGATCTATCGGCTTCCCGCATCGCATCCCCATTACCCCGTACGGCTACCATACTGCAACTACCGGGTGCAAATCAGCCAGCAGATTGCACGTCTGATCTCGTCGGCCCTCCCGCCACTTCTGCGATGGATCGCAGCAGGTGCTATCCACCCCACAGAAGTACACTGATTTCAACCTGAATTTGGAGGTCGGAAGAATGGCATCAATCAATGGTACCGTGCCTGAGGCTTTTCCGAGAATAAAAGACGCAATTCATCCTGGCCGCCCTGGATGCCAGAAAAAGAAAAAGACAAGATAGTATAAGACGAAGCGATTGATACGACGACGGTATTAACCAACGATTTCATGACGGGCGCGGTATTCATTGAAACTCTTGTGGAGGTACCTACCCACTGTTCCCCACTGCGAAATGGAAAGCACTATTCAGGATAGCATATATATCGAGGCACATGTATAGAGTGCTGGATAACTATCAGGTATTGAGCTAGTCAACACACTCAGAGATACTACAGATGTACGCAATTCAGTAACTCATCAACCTATATTCCTATATATGGAGGAATTTACAGTCCAACTAGACGCCAGTCTCTCACCATCTGACAACGGCGGCTAAACATATCGAAGATATGAAGAAAGAGTACAATGTTCCCTTTCGGACGTGTACGCAGACATGAACCTAAACTTTCCGACCGTATTTCCCTGACATTATACAATCATGACCCAATGCGAAGGCAAAAAGACAGAACAAACGTAAGACAGGCACGTTCAGTAGCCACCTTGCGGAGATGAGGTTCGTCTGAAGCTCGTAAAAAGGCTCTAGCGATGGTGGATAACGGCCAATTAAAATGGTAATGTAAAATAAGAGTCGCTACTTTTTCCCCCTTCCGATGAACTTTGAGCAAGTCGGGAGCGGTCGAATTTTCGTCACTGAGAGGTAGAAAAGAAATGGCATGGGTCATTATCGAACGCTCTTCATCGGCGTGTCAGCTCACTGTTCAAGCATTCCAGAATCTACATTTCGTTAGTCATATAAGGTAGGATATGGATAGAGGATGTTAAGGAAGGTACTGACCGTCTCGGAAACCGTGCCCTGATTGTACAAATACTTGCCAAGTCCTCGGACTACCTCCAGTTGCTCCTCGACCGTGAGGCCATTGATGGCGGTCTCAATAACATCCCCAACAGTAGCTTTATACACTGCGATGAAGCTATGGTAATACATGTAGGAAAAGAACCCCATGATGAACTGGCAGTCCATCCGATCGGTGATGCCACCATGGCCCGGGATCGACTCGCCGAAATCCTTGATTTTGAAGGTACGCTTAAGTCCAGAGGCGAAGAAGCCGCCAAACGGCGCAATTAGAGAGGCAAAGGTGGCGAAGATCAGGATATGGAACTGTATAGGCTCGATGTAGAACGTCTTGTCCAATCCGGTCCATTCTGGGACCTGGTACGGCTGGGGTACAAAGGCCGGGTTCGGGGTACATTCCAACCCGGTCAGCACGTTGGATCCTAGATCATTTACTGGGCAGATGAAGTACTTGTAGCGCATTAGGATATTGGTCATGAAATAGCCGAAGATTATGGTGCAAATCCAAGCACCGAGGAACCCTTCAACTGTCTTCTTAGGGGACAGCTGAATCAACTGGGTGCGGCCAAATGTGATTCCGCACACGTATGCGAAAATATCGTTTGTGATAACCAAAGATGCGGGAAGGAAAAACCAGATCATGCCCTCCAGAATGTTGTTCATGACAAAGTGCGCTTGTACGACGATCAAATACAGTGCCATGTGAGTCCAGGCGAACTGTGTGAATTGGAACCGGTAATGCCCTTTCTGCAAAGATGCGACAAAGAAGACGAATCCTATATTCTCGTATTAGGAACAGAAACGATTTTTTTAATCTCACTCAAGGAAGAAGGTAGCTCACCCATGACATAGAGTGTAAAACTGATAAAGCGGTGGTGAGTTGCGAGAGGCAGTAGCACCTTGTCAACTAACAAGACGTGCTTGAAGTAATAGATGACGCTTTCTCCGTACAAGAAGTACATGGTCGTAGCCAGGAAATACCAGTTCAGCGATTTAGTGAAACGGAGATTCTTTTCTTTGCTCGGCACGTTGGCAATAGCGATGACTTCCTTGAACGAGATGATTTGAATGGCGGTGACGAGGCCGATAATGTAGATGTGGCCAGAAAACATAGCAATGAAAAATCCAAAGATCATCACAAAGGTCCATATTGTGCGAGTAATGAATGTCTGCTTCTTTTTCTCGTAGTCGGACAGCTGCGGCTGTTCGGGTTTCTGGCGGTGTCGTCTGTCAGTCTCTAGCAACATTGAACGACTCGGGCCGCTCACCTCCTCGACAATTGTCTCGGGCTTAGACACGCTGCCATTCTTCGACGGACTACCGGGTTCAGAGGCGGCATCACTGGCGTCTGAAATACTTAGCCGGCGAGTTTCCGATGCCCGGTGCGGAAACCTGACGTTCCGACGTGATTTGGACATGGTGTTACGGACCGAGGGGAGAAAGGAGGATGACGCGCGACCCCAAGCTGTATGCGTGGGGAAAGAGGGGGAAAGTTTAGAAGAAAATCCTTAGGGAAACTGGGGTTCGGGACGGAGCCGACAAGGATAGATACGACAGGGGAGGGCAAGGAGAGAAAGGGAGCGAGAAAAAAGGAAGAGAGGAGAGTAAGCCACAAGTGATCGTCGTCAGTAGATTAAAATTTCATGTGAAATAGTGACCAGATTACGGTCGGCGGAAGCACGGACAAACACTAATGGAAGACTCAACGAGTAATTCTCGGTCAAGCGTCCATTGACTGCGTCTGGTACTGAGATTCTCGAGGGACGCGGCAGAGAAAGAGTAGAAGGAGAGGAAGATGATAATGATAATGAGGTCCCGTGGCCGCAGGTGACTTTTGCCGGCCACTACTACATCAAGCATTAGTATTTCGCTTTCCTTCCTTTCCAACACCACACCAATTCAATATTCCTACCATAGTCATTCTCTCATTCTTACGGCCCGCTCGCTTTTTTATTCTCTCATTCATGGCGATCGTGCGTCTTAGGGTATGGAAGAAAACGACGATGAAATCTTCTCCGACGATGGCTTCGACAATCTGCCACCGGGCACACTATTCCAGCTGGAACAGAACGCGGTCTTAGCAAACCAAACTCGGAGTTCTGCGCAGCCCCAACACCAGCCCCAGCCCTCTCGAGCTTTGGCTAGTCACAATCCACAGACAAGAGCTTCCGAACGATCGTTCCTCTCCAATCCTTCGTTAAACCCGCCTGCGCATCTACATACGGGATTGACCAACGACTACGGCGCTTTGGATGTAGGGGAATTGGATGCGGTAGTTTTGCAAGATGAAGTCGAACCGATATATGGGCTGGGTCAACCAGCTGGATTTATCAAGCAGCCCGGTTCAGATGGGCATATTGGAGAAGCTTATCCTGAGCCCATGGAGGTTGAAGGAGAAACTTCATACCTCTCAGGCGACCAAACAGCTTATGATGTGATTAGCGAAAAGGTAATGCGAGAGGGGGTTTTCCATTTTGGATTTCTACAGAGCTAACTCTTGACAACAGCTGGCAGTGGAGAATGAACGGTATAGGCAAATGACGGAGGAGCTAGCTGCGGCCAAATCCATAGCGGAAACCAAAGCGGGAGAAATTGCTATCATCCGGTCAAACCAGGCGAAACTTGCCGAGAATTATGAACGTCAAGTTGCCGCCCTGCGGAAGGCGATGGCTGAGGAGGTAGCTAGGCATAAGGAGGAGGTAGAGGCTGCGCGCGCTGAAGGCAAGATGTTGGCCACGGAGAACGCGTTCCTTAAGCAAGACCTTGCCGAAGAGACCATGCGAATCAACAATTTGAAGGTGAAAGGCCGGGCGGAGGAGAAGACCCCTGGTACGCCGAAGAAACATAAGGCCCTACCTTTTCGCGATGGATTCGATGATGATGAGATTCTTGCTGTTTCTCCCAGCAAATCCACGCGGTTCAAGCGGATGACCCCAACGGTGGGTGGTAAACGGAAGAGGAAGTTGAGTGATGATAGTGCGATACCGTTGCAGTTAGGTCCGCAGCCGGAGCTAGGGCCGATGTCTGTTGAAGTTCCTGTCGGAGATATGTCAGGCGATGCCTCGGATGAAGTCGTGCCAAACCGACCCGCACAGATTGACAAACAAACCTCGCAATTTATAAAGCGTCTATTGAATCACCGAACCTTCCCAAACGAACAGAGTGACCTCGAGGTCATGGCGAGGTTGGCATTTCCATCAGAGCCTCAGCAGACACTGTCCGCAATTCTCTTGGAGGAAACGGCAAGCCTTGATTTCGGTAATTATCTCCTAGAATACGCCCGAGCTATAATTTCATTGTGGTCTCGTGCTTTGCACGAAAAGTTCTTTGAGCCGATCCCGATGTTCATGGGGATTCTACGCCATACTCTCGCTTTAGATGCACCATCATCTGCCCCTGAATTGATCGAATCCCTAGTACCGGTGCTACAAGAGTCAGCAGAGATCAATGGTATTCCTCGGTTTAAACACTCCCCCGTTTCGCGGCAGAACTTTGGACAGGTCAAACAGACACCTTTATCTGAGCTGCAACTTCTAGTAGACTCAACTGAGGCTCTTGGCCTATTATACCAAATGGCCTGCTCATTTTTGCATGTTGACCGCGTGTTGGAAAAATTCTGGCGATATGTGCGCTATGACTTTGTTCTAATGATGCTGAATTGCTCACAGGCCATAAGCGACATTATATTGACCTTGAATCTACTATCGACTAGTATCCGCATCGAGTCATTTGGCTCTCTTCAGGACACGGAGCAAGACCAGGTCGCGAACGAAAACTACATCGTTGATCGCGTGGCGAATCTGCTGAGCGAAATACCACAGGTAGACGAGGGCCAACCCCCTCATATGCCTTCGGAAATTTGCGAGATGCGGCTGGAAGCGTTGTCTCTTTTGATGTCGGTGGCTTTCAATCAAGCGGCCCCCGCTAGTACGCATGGTAGCATGGTCATTGCAACTCACTCTACGGTGCTGGCACGGCTGATTAGAGCCATGCACGATGAACTAGATGCGCTTTATGCATCCCCGCCGGAAAAAGAGTTGCATGCATCGTTAGTTAATGGGTTGATGCGCCTGATCTACGGGGTGATGCGTCGGCATCCAGAGCAGGCAGACCTACAGTCAAAACTCTGCCGAGTCGCAGGCGGAAAGCAAAAGTTTCTTGTGGTATTGACGCGGCTAGCTTTCAGTGAAGGATTGATTCTAGAAGCCGGCATCGAGGATGAAACAGTAGAGATGGCTCACGAAATCTTGGACGACGCAGTTAATCCTCAGGAAGCTGAGGCTTTACTGGAAGCATTCTCAAGTTCGAAGCAACAGGAGTAGAAGGAAGGGTGTAGAAGATGTACTAAGGATGGATGATAGTGTGGCAAGTATGGCCAGTTTCAGTAAGACCGGCTATGCACATAACGAATGACGGTGTATTAATAGATAATTGAAATGCGTTTTAAGCTCTGCGCTATAAAATGAAAGATTGACGCTAGGATACATAAAATAGTACAGGTTACATACGGATGATGACACGTAGAAAAGACAATAGAAATTTGCTACAAGAAACGCTACTAAGGAACGAATTGCAAGTCCCCTTCTCCATACCCCCGCGCATGGCGAAGAAATGATGAAAAGAGAATGATTCCACCAGGTGGAAAGGAGCCAAAGAATACGCCTGCCAATGACCCGAAGGCCGTTGGACGAATTGTTCCGCCGCGCTGTGCAATGCAGGGACCAATTCGTGGTGGACCGCCTTCTTGATCGCAGCCACCCAAACAAGGTAAGTATGAAGAAAAAAAGAAGAAAAGAGTCTAAAAGGATGTCGGGGTTCCAGGGTACTTATAGGAATTGGTGGGGCCATGTAATTGGCGCTAGTGTCAAGCGAGACATTCACAACCAATAATAGACAATACAGACAGCAGATGCTGCTGTTCCTTAATACCTGAGAAATAAGGCATACTGTGTCGACTTGGAAGGTCATGTGCAAGACATCACGTGCAACATGCGAAGTTTTGGCCGCAAGATGACCGAATGAACAACAGGACATTGTATTCTGGCCACGCTCGACCGATTCGCCATCATGAGGAACAGAGCTACTACGCCATTGAGCAAACCTGTAAGCTTTCCCCTCTGTGGATTTTACAGCTTCCATATCCTCCTCTTCCTCCTTGCAACAGCTAATACGAAAACTGTTCAGAAACTCCGACAATCATGGAGCAAATATAACCTCTTTAACCTGCAGCGCCTCCGTAACCCCCCAACCGGCAGCAAAACCTTTTTCCAACAGAAATGGGCCGCTAAATCTATGGCTCGATCATACCATGGCGAACAGGTCCGCGAGAGCCAATGGGCCCGGATGTTCTCCCGTCGCATTCGCAGCGTCGTGCCCATGAACCCACTCAAGCTCGCCCAGGATGACGGTTCCGGGATGTCCGCTGGTCGTGGAGCAGGTCTGGAGACCGAGGAAAGTGCCAAGGATCGATTGACTCCCTTTACACAGATGACATTTGCTCCTTTGGAGCGTCGGTTGGATGTTGCTATCTTTCGGGCTCTGTTTGCTAGCAGTGCCAGACAAGCTCGGCAGTTTGTTGTTCACGGTGCGGTGACAGTTAATGGCAAGCAGGTATGCTTTTGCTCTCTATTTGATTTCGAATGGCGAGGTGTTTGGTGAATTGACAGTTTGTCTCTAAGATGAGGTATCCCGGTTACCTACTCAACCCTGGCGATCTTTTCCAGGTCGACCCCGAACGTGTGATGTATGCTACCGGTGCTCCTAAGGATAAACACGAACGTCGAGAGGGACGTATTGCGCGAAAAAAGATAGCCGAATCCCAAGAAGCTGAAGTGGAGTCTAAGGAAGAGGGTGCCGCAGAAGAGTCCGGAGAGAAGGGTCCCGAGTCGGAAGAACAAGGCAAAGACAGAGAGAATGAAGACCCACGGGAGACACTGAAGGTCCTACTGGCCCAGGCCAAGAACATCATGGCCGGCAGCAAGGATGTGCTCCCCGCGAAGCGCAAGCAGGAGCTGCGTGGATTCCAGAAGGCCGTCAAGCGTGTCCTCTCTCGCTCCGATTCAAGCACCGTTCTTACCGACAACCTGGAATCGCAATTCTCTGAACTCGTTACCCTCCTCAAGGCGAAGCGGGCAGAGAAGCAAGGCACTAAGCGGTCTAAGCGCGATCAGTCCTCCGACGAGACTAAGGACGTTTCCGAATCGACCTCCTCGTCCGCCACCGCCAGTGAGTCCCAGCCCGGAGAGGCGTTGACTGAGGCTTTCCGACAGGCGGCCGAGAACCCGGAGCAAGAAGTTGACACCTCCGAACTCACAGATGCCGAGCTTGATGTGCTTAAGCGGGCTCTTATCCAGATGCGTGACAACCCCATTGACAGCACAAAACCCTATGCCACCCCCTGGAGGCCCCGCGACTACATGAGTGCCTTTGCTTTTGTCCCCCGATACCTTGAGGTCAATCACAACATCTGCGCAGCAGTATACCTGCGGCATCCGGTGGCTCGTCCTGGCTACTCGGAGGTGCCGACGCCGTTCAGTGAACAAGTCGGTACAGCCGCTTTCGCCTGGTACCTGAGACGGCGGTAGACAAAGCAACGACCATGTAATAATCATTGTATTTTCTCCTTAAGTTTCATCATCCTCTTCTTCTTATGTTCTGCGGGCATGTTCCACAGTCATGTATTACTGGGTATCTGGTCTGTTCTTGTTGTTTTGGCATACGTCCGTTCTCATAGATGATCCTGTCTATCTGCCTTGTGTTCCCTGAGGGAGGACAAAAGTCATGTTTGGTGTTGGGTCGATAGCACACGTTTTTGTACATTGGAGTGAATATAAATACACTCGCAATCTCCAATTCAACCCTATTTAATCCTAAGGTAAAAGAGTTGTTTGTCCAATAGAATTCCGAGATACTCTTGTCCGGCAATACAAAACCAAGAGACAGAAAGAGATAAAGTACCGAGAGATATATATACATATTTATTGTGTGGGAATGAATAAGAGTATGTAAAGATACACAAAATCACGTTACACAACAGGTGAAAAATACAATACCAACCGACACTCACCCACTTAACACCCTAAACAGCCCGTAAAATTGCAAACCAGCACCTCATTTTTACATTCCACCGAGTTACATAGAACCAACTCCGACGACACAAATCGGGGGAAAGGAGATCACTCATAAAACCCAACCCCAACATCCTGATCTCCTCTAATCCCCCTCCAGAAAAATCCATAGAGACCAATGTATTCCTGGCATGGTCCGAACCATCATCCGGCGGCAAACGCAGCAACGTCAACGCCGGGCCGCAGACTTGAATCACCCAATCCTTCACCTCATCCCTCATATCCCATGTCCCAGCTACGATGGCCGACGACTATGCTATCGCGCTCACATAATGCGCACCCCGGTGCGTTGCCGACCCTCTCGTCGAACCTGAGGATAGATGCGACGACCGCGGCCCCACCGGGAGGAGGGGCTACTGGTCCTGTTGGTGGTACGGCCGGCGGGACGACCGTTGCCGGTGCAGGGCCGAGGAATAACACGCCGCAACATACGCCGGGGGTATCTGTTGTGGTTGAGTCGCGGGTTCCGGCCGAGTCGATCGAGAGCTCGGATAGTGATCAATCGGATGCTGTGAGTGGTGGGCGAGATGGGGCGGATGCGCTGGGGGATTCGGATTATGCGCCGACGCATGGGGATATGCTCCGGGAGGTTCGGGATTCTGGGAGGGGTGGGGAGGAGGGGGCCGCTGGAGCGACGGCTGGAGGAGGTGCGATGGGCCCCGCAGGGAGGATTAGTCTGTTGGATCGGGTGTTGGGTGACGAGGATATGGAGAGTAGTGGGATAGCGGGTGATACGCCTCGAAAGCATGGTAAGCGTTTGACGACGCTGGAGGAAGTGTCGTTGTTTAATATTTGTAATCGGCATGCGGAGGAGTTTGGCCAGCGTAGTAATCTGTGCAAGTGGTGGATGACAGTGACAGCGGAGTTTACGCGCGACCAGGGACATCCGTATTCGTGGCACTCAGTGCGGCGGAAGGTTGAGCTGGTGACAAAGCAGCGGATGAAGTTTCTCGAGGAGCAGCGCGAGAAGGGTGGCTCGGGGAATGACGATTTATCGAACCCGCGATGGCGTGCAGCTGTTGACGCCTGGATTCCGACATGGCAGCGCTGGGAGGAGGCAGAGGCAAGACGAATTGAGAAACGCGACTCGCGCCGGACTCGCAAGAGGAAGGAGAGGTCGTGGGAACCGGTGTGGGATACGCCGAGCTCGAATGGTTGGAGACAAACGTCTAGCCCGGCAGTGGACACGGTTCGTGGAAGCCAAAGCCAAAACCAGCTGCCTCCTTCGCATCCTCCAGCTGTCGCCCCTGCTACGCCGAATCCAGTCCGACTACCCCCCGGATTTGAAAACATGTTTGCAAATCAACCTTCCAGTTCACCTGGATGGTCCTCCCAGCATGCAAATGCGCCGTCCACTGCACCGTCCGCTGGGGACAATGGCATGATGAGCGCCGTCCTTGAAACGCTAGGGAAGCTGAACAAACATCTCGACTCTGTGAGTTCAGAACCTCGACCGTTGCCCTTAATCGCATCATTATCCTCGAACCCAGACTCCCGGCATCATGCACCACCTCCTAACCAGCCTCGCCTGGAAGAAGTGGCCTCCAACGAAAGCGAAACAATAGAGAAAGCCTTGTCCGCAACAGTCATCAAGCGGCTCAAGGAGGAACTTCGACGGGAGTTGCGTGACGAACTGAGGTCAGAGCTGGAAAAGGACCGGGCGACGTTAGAAGAGAAGTTGGACTCGGTGCAAAGGACGCAGGATATGATTCTTGAGATGCTGAGACAGGAGCCTGCTTGATTTCTCTTTGCTTTTCCATTTGATGCTTGATCTTGTTGCTATGATACCCATTGGCGAAACAGCATATTCTTTGTTCGAGTACTATTGCTCTCCTGAATTACTTCATGCATAAACGCTTATATACAATAAATTTACCATGGACTCTCGAACAATCTCCAATAGTATATTCCTAGCGCTATAGGAGAATAATGCAAAAATAAATATAAATCCCCGGCTAAATTACATAGTAAACGTGCATGGTAATGCTGCATAGGAGCCTGCCAATTTAAATTTTTTTATACTTCTTCAGTCATACTCCTCTCCCTCGGTGGGACGCCATCCCCGTCATCTCTAGTAGTAGAAGGTCTCATCGACGGTACGGCCCCTCATCCAGCGGGGCTCACTGCCACGGACGTAGATGTCCTCGAAGAGGATACGGGAGTTGCTGTCAGGAACGGCCATGTTCTCGGCAATGGCAACCTCCTCGTCAACGAAGGCACGAGCGGTCTTGTCCAGAGCCTTGAGCTCATCCTCGGTCATGACCTTCCAGTCAAGGATCTTCTGCTTGAGGCCGGCAATGGGGTCGTGGGTGCTGCGCATGCGCTGGATCTCCTCACGGCTACGGTAGGTGGTACCGGGGTCCGACATGGAGTGACCTCCATAACGATAGGTGACATACTCCATCACGAGGGGTCCGTTACCAGAGACAGCGTAGTCCTTGGCGTACTTAACGGCAGCCTTGGTGGCAAGGACGTCCATGCCGTTGACCTTGATACCAGGGATGTACTGACCACGCTTGTAATACTCGGTCAAGGCGGAGGAACGAGCGGCGGAAGTACCCATACCGTACTTGTTGTCTACGTGACATGTCAGAACCATTTCAATTTCATTCTCTAGACCAAGGAATAACTTACTCTCACAGCCGAACAGAACGGGAAGGTTCCAGAGCTTAGCCATGTTGAAGGCCTCGAAGACCTGACCCTGGTTGGAAGCGCCATCACCGTAGAGGACAATGCTAGTAGTGGGCTCCTCATTGTACTGCTGGGCAAAAGCGAGACCAGCACCAACAGGGACCTGAGCACCGACAATACCGTTACCACCGTAGAAGTTAGGAGCGAACATGTGCATGGAACCGCCCTTTCCGTAGGCGATACCCTCACGGCGACCAAGCAGTTCTCCGATGATGGACCGGATGGTAGCACCCCGCATGTAAGCAAAACCGTGGCAACGGTAGGCTGTGATGATCTTGTCGTCACGGGTGATGGCGTGCTCGATACCAGTAGCAACAGCTTCCTGACCGGTTGACAAGTGGCAGAAACCTCTGATCTTCTTTTCCTTGTAGAGACGATCGGCGGCCATCTCCATACGCCTGGAGTAACACGGGAACGGGATGTTAGATCCTTGCTCGCTACAGCACGGAAGATTCCGCAGTCATGCATACCTGGTCGAAACCATATCATAGTACATCTGCTTCAGCTCCTTCTTGGTGACCTCCATGGTGTAGGGAGGAGGGTCGATCTCATAGGTCTCGAAGCTCTCGTCGGAGAGCTGGACGGTGAAAGACTTATCATCCTCCTATAGAAAGCGCGAATTGCGTCAGTATCGGGGAGCCATAAGCATATCAGAGACTTTCCCGAAGGGCTCAACAAACCTGTGGAACATTTTCAGCATGCGACGAGGCGGCGTCGGTGGTGACGGAGCGACGGGCAAGGGGAGCAAAGGTTTGACGCCTTAGAGACGCGGCTTGACGGGCCCACGCAGTTCGGAACAACATTCTGGGCAAGGCAGGAGGTCCAATTGATAGAGAAGGGAGCTGGAAGAAGATCAGGGAGATTCTGTTATCTTTCAACAACGGAGATGTTGGGAACAAACTTTCCCCTGCGGCTAACGTCTTTGGGTAATGGCTTATCTAAGCTGACCTTCCATTCGGAACTGCCGGTGTACACGCTGCAAACCACTCAAACATCCCTTCTTTCCTTCTTGCCCGGAGTACAACCGGAGTCAAGATACAAAAATTACCACCTACGGAGTAGTATCTTATTGTTTTCTTCTTCCTTACTTACTCCATATACCACAGCCGTGGCTGTCTTGGATATACACAGAGGTACACATAACACCTCCGACACGGTAATAGACCGTAGATGCTCACCCGACTGTCCCGGCGGATGCCACCGGTCCTGCATACCTGCCAAAAGGATGACCCGGCGTACGCCCCATCCTTTTATAAATCACCTGACTTCTCCTCGGAATCCAATGTCCTCTCAACTTCGCTGGACAGTCAAATATCTGACTACGATGTCTCAATACCTTCCATGTTGACCTGAGACAAGCATTGCTGGGACTCTAATTGAGTGGTGCCAGCAGCGAATGAATATAATTATGCATTAGCGGACTTTCGGAGCGTCTTCTTGACTGAGACAGAAGGCATCCTTCAAAGAGAGACGATTGCGCAGGATTGTGTCGTTTCACAACGTGATGTTTGGATAGTGCTCGCGCAAATGAGACGAGGCTCATACCGACTGTGTTTTGTTCCTTTTTTCGCTGACACCGTAGTAATTGAGATATTGGTAGTGGTCAACACGAATATTTATGGGATCAAGGTTCGAACAATGGGTCTGGATGATATACGCGGGCACACCCTCCAAGATTCCAGATGCCGATACACGGATAGTGAATCCTGTCAACGCAATTCGCTTTTGGCCTCTAGAACCTCATAACTAGCCCCCATTCCTGGGGAGGTGACGGGAACGAGTCATGGCTTCAATATAAACTTCGGGCTTGCCAGCACCCTCTATCATACCCGAACGGGCGGCATGATCTCCACTTCGACTCAATTTTGCCGTGCCTATACGGAGTAGACATATGCCGTGGTCAATATATCTCACTTTACCCGTACCACAATGCACGTTTTCCCAATTTGTGGAAGATCTGCCTATCTCATCATCAGCTGCGAAAGGCGTCTATCCCGAGTAATCCTTGTCGATAAGCGCATGCTAGAACCGATGGGCATTTGAATGCTCGTGTTAAGAAGGACCTGAAATAATTATTAGTACGTGGTCCTTCTTTCAGACAGCCACCAGTAGGATTAACTCATCTCGACCACGGCTGAAGTACATTACAAATTTGACAGCCAACATCGGTATCAATAGACAGTCTTGGAGGTGGACAACGTTGTAAATAGGCCAAACAATGCATTGTTAATAGTATTGCATAGGTTGATGTGGGTCATTCTCCCCTAATGGTTAACTAAGCGACTCTCCATCAAATCGCCTAGGATATGCCAACCCCAACTGGAAGGTCATGAACGGGAGGATCGGATCTCCGATCGTGGGCCTAATTAGGGTCTAAAATGTGAGATTTGAGCGAACATCAACAACTCCGACAGAACTATTGCATACTTTCAGCCAGCCTGTTTCACATAAAAACACCGCAAAACATATTTATCCCTCTCCACGAACGTTTTCTTTTTCTTTTTATTTATTTATTTTTATTTCTTTTAACCTCTCTCTCGAATCGAATTAAACATTTCAGTATCCTGTTTCAAGGGAAGCCTAGCGTATGTTACATTGAATCGATCACCTGGGTTTCATGATCAGTTATTTTTATTTCTATTTTAGCATGAACCATTGAACTGTGAAGATCGTGGTCCGGGCGGGTTGGAAATTTGGGTAGAATTGGATACATAGTTAGGTAGTAGTTGTGACAAATCTTTTCCCAAAGGATATTCTGGGTCGATGAACCTAATAGATGTTTGTATTCACTTGTCCACTTTCGGTATAGTAGTGTGTTAACGTTGTAGAGGATCGGTCTCCGTAGTTCAGCCAAGATGTGACGGGGAGGCTCCTCAACGTGGCAAGAGTAGTGGTTAGTCCGTCCAGTGGGTATATCTTGTTTAGGAATGTTGCAAGGAGAAATGGTGTCCTAACTAGTAAGTGGAAAAGTTGGAATTCTGGTACCCTCATGTGATATTTTGAAATTTGTTATAAAATGAAGTTCCTCGGTTTCCGTATAGAAGAAATATATATATAGATTATATGGATATAACTATAGCATTGTAATCGGATACATACATACAGATAGTACAGATCTATCCCATGCAGGTTACTACTACTAGTAGGTAGTACTACTTGGTACATACCTTTCTGTTGGGTTATTAAATCTGGCAAACCCAAAAAGTCTGTAACCGCCAACAGCGCGGTTCCTGACCTGAAACGGACCAATTGCATCGTGTAACACAACCGAGACTATCTCGTCCCTCAGCTGGGATGAACCACGGATGATTCTCAGTCCCCGTCAAGAATCCACAAAGGGGAAGCCCAGAAATTTCCAGAAAAAGCCCCGAATCCTCCTTTGCCTGGTCCCTGACCGCTACAAATCCTCCGTAGAACGAACTCAATGGCAAGTGGGGATTTGATAAAGTTTTCCTAGTTTATTGCACATTGATTAACAGAGACGGCATGATATTATTGTATCCGTACGGGGTTGTATTGGTATTGTGGAATTGAAGGTGAAACCCCATGAGAATAAAATTTGTCATTGGGAAGTTTGATGATGCAAAATCTGATGCTGATGATGTGTGAGTTGGATTTACTTTGCTTGGTGGGAGCTTGAGACTCTTTCCTTTTCCGTCGTCAACTTGCATCGATCTCTGCGAGGGCCATTTTTAGAACTATCTACTAGCAGGACGTAGTGGAAATTAAACCCAAATGAATTCCGGAGAAGTCCGGAAAGCTAGGGGAAGGTCAACGTGGTCAATGGCTACCTAGACCAGTGTTCTAGTATGTATAACCACCCCTGATACAGCCCCATCAATATGTGTATGTATGTATGTATGATGTATGTATAAATGTATATACGGTATCTAGATGTTGTATACCTTTATAGATACAATGTGGGGTACCTGCCAAGGGTTACACATATTATATACACCACAAGTCTACTGTGACATCACTCATTCCAATCCCACATAAACTAAGTCTCTACTAATTTCCTTGCGGTAAAATAAAGTTGATATTAGTCCCTGTTGCCGTTATCCAGGCACACAGGTCATTTATGTTAGCCATTGGATTACCCCATATTCAATATATGGGAGCCGAAATGTGGACTGTCAGATTCGTTCAACTCCGGGAAATTTGATTTATTTACGATAGATCGGCGGTGCGGCTGGATTGCATGCACCTTGCATATAACATATACAGTGGCAAGTCCTGCTGCCTTGGTTTGCATTCTTTGCTATAATTCACTAGCTGTAGACAACGCATGCTTATTGTCTGCGGCAAAATGCTCGAAACGGAAAGAGAAATACCGCAAGAAGGTCTGTGTCGCACATTATGTCGCAAAGAAGTAAAGCTATTATTGGTGGGATGAACTCGGAGTCTTAACCACTGAATGTACCAATGTGCTACTCCGCTCCAACAACGGTGGTCTGAAGGTATAGTAGGTCCTATATACTCCCAACATACCCCGATATAAAAGCCCCCCCAGCCACTTGACTAAAATACGGTTATTAAAATAGATAGCTGCCTTACTACCATCACTTGTGATTATCTAGACGATAATCTAATCCCGGATCCTGCGATATACGGGCCAGTGCAAATAATAGACAATGACGTTGCTAGGAGTTTCACTATTGTTTCATCTGTCTCGAACGGCAAGAATGTCGCCTTATTCCGCTGCCAACCATGTCATCGATAGCTCAACAGACGGCGCCTTAAGGAACCCCAACGATTGTCACAATCTTAGTTGAACTGTTAGGATGCCCATTTGGCGCATGAATTTTCATCGGTGGATCATTCTGCACTGAGAACCGACACTAGCCTGCTCGGTTATGAAAGAGCTACCTAGACCTGACTCTGGGAAAGGGTTATAATGGAGAGTGTTAAGACGATCGAGCTTCAGAGTTTAGACATCAGGAGCATATATTCTGGCAATAGTGCGAGACCTAACCGAGCTGATCACGTAAAACAGTGGAGATTTGAGCTGATCCTTATTGCATCCAGGAGTCGGAACCGACCTCTCTGGACAGAAGTTGCACCGTGCGGTTCGCATGGTTACTGAGTGGACGGGAGGATTGTCGGGTGGAATCTCATGCATGACTTGGTCAATTCAGCAATTTACTAAAATTGGGCACTCGTTTTGTCAGTGCTCGCGCGTATGACCCAGCTTTCTGACCCATCAAAGTGTCATACTGATAATCAATAGTTAGAACTCATTGGGCTGAATCAGCAGGACAAACTAACACGCTAAGCATATGCATTGCATACTAGCACTATGGTCACTAGATAAGAGGAGAGAGAGAGAAAGAGCGAGTGTCGTTGAAGCAACCGAAATACTGTTTCATCATCCAAGACGATCTGAGTCGACGAAATTATTTGGGAGCGTCGACGTCTCGGAATGCTGCCTTCTGAATTTAGATGCAGGGTTTCATGCGGGGTCCAGTAGGATGTGTTCCGTGTTCTTGGAGGTCAGGCCTAGTAACTAATAGGTTATCCTGATAAAACAATAAGGTGTGGGTGGGGGAGGGGGGATTTCTGACATTTGGAGTGTGATATATTCTTTCAGCTCAAAACCTTACAAATCAATATTTGTGATTCAAATTGATCCTTCCATAAAGACACGCGGTTACACCTCTAAATCTTATTCGATGTATAAGAGCATTTCTTGTTACATACCAGGTGAAATTAGGGCATCCGATCTTCCAACCGAAGGGCGTAAAGTTTTGACGTTTGCTGGTCCGGACGGGGTGTTCTACCGTCGGATACCGGAGTCGATCATCCATGGATAATAATCGAAAGGATCCATCTAATAAATTGGTGAGTTCAGATAAATCCCTAGGTTAAGAATCCTGGGGGTTTCAGTACCGTTTGGTAGTTTCATTTTGTTGTACCCGGATTGCTGCATGAACTTTGCAGTTGCTGTACAGGAAAAGTTAAGGGTGGCTTGATACGGGACTTTCTCCGGCAGGCACTACTAAGGCTTACATAGCACATATGGAGTTAGTATGAGTGTTTCTAACTTTCTACTCTACCGGAATAAGGAATTAGTGGACCCACTAAGGAAAAAGTACTGCCACTATTCCGAGTGGGTCTGGTGGGGGACATTGTAGTTGAACCGACGCCATGGTTATTGGCTCCTCCACGGCCATTTGGGGTTTGGAGATTCATGTTATCTTCCTTCCGTAGTTTAGGGGGTTATATACCTTGTTGATGTTTATCGGGCAGCACTATTGTTTTAGTACTTCAACAACTCATGTATAGGTATCTTCAATAAGAAGTATATAAGATATAAATATGTAAAACAGAAGGGTCCATACGTTATTAACATGGGAATAGCTTCATCTCCGTTCTGCTGGATATGGCTGACTAAGTTCCAGGTTGCCCATTCAAAACTTTCCCGGTGGAGATCCCGAAGCTCTCAGCCGTTGACAACTTATGCAGTACCACTACTTACGTACGCCACCACTCGCTTCAAATATTCGCCTCCCATACCAGAAAGAACACCTGACCCTTAAACATGACACCTGGAATTGGGGCCCGACCAAGCTTTATCTCTCTTCCAGCGTGGGAAATATCCAATATTGATGCCCAGTAGAGGAGCAGGTGACAGAAAACGCTCGGGGATCAACAGTCAGTTCAATTGAGCCTAAGGTCGATCTTTACACCGTACGGCCCCGGCTTGGCCCATCGGAAGCTTGGAGGGTCACTCTATGGAGAATAATAAGGCCATTGTATTATATCCATCCCCTGACAGTTTCTTTGTACTCATGGCAGTACAAATGGCCGGGAATCCGTCGGAACCCTAACCCTACGGTTGACATTGGGAAAGTATAACGGTAGATCTTTTATAGACTATCTTATGGAGGCTCTGGGTTTGTGATACGATTGATTTCTATTCTTGATAGGAAATACATTAATGGTAATGTACCTCGTACAGTACGGTAATACCCTACAGTTAGGTATAATGTCCGATTGTGGCGTTCTTCGCTGAATAGGCTCATTTGCAATTTTTTTCTAGGAGGAAAAGGGAAATTAGAGAAAGAAAAAGAAAAAGAAAAAAAAAAAAACAAAACAAAAGAAAAGAAAGACTGGATTATTCCAAGATTTAATTTTCCGATGGCGGTCTGGGGTTGATAGATAGATTGGATAGATCAGTAGAAGTGAATTAAATATTGGCCAGTACAAACCTGACTGGCTGGAAATCTCAAATGGGTGACACAGTATGTACAATGTAAGGAGAAGTAGTAGGCTGGATCAGTCTACATGGTAAGTTTTATGTTTGTGATATGCGATCGCGATAGGGGGACTTCGATTGTATTTCCTTGAAGATGACCTCATCTGTATCACCTTTTCTCGTATATGGGTTTGCCCTTCATTGTACTGCTTTGAGACTCAAGTTGTCTTCACAAAACTCAAAAGCGAAAACCCATTTTTCAGGGGGAATTCACTCAAACTTTCAGTCCCTGGAGATATGCTCCACTGGAAGCATTTTTGGTGCCCTTTTAAACCATGGCTCGGATGCTGCACGCCCCACTTTCCAGACGGAGAGTGTGTGTTCTCAATTTTTTTTGTTGGTTGTATCGCTATGTACGGTATTCCTGCAGGAAAAAGCCGTACTCCATAACCTTCATAATACCTTTTGGGTACTTGGGTGGTACCCCAAGCCGGGGGTCGTACCAATAGGGACCGCCCGTTCCAATCAAAGTACCGGCGAAGTACCAGTGACCGTACAGTATTGAATGATCGCTCAACCGCCCCATCGAACTATCAACGGCCTCCTGAAGACCGGCCGTGACGCCGTCGTAAAATTATTCCCACCATCACGATATCTCCAACTTCCACTCCTTTCTCTCCTTCACACTGACTTTCTGCCTTTGTGTTTTGTGTCCCTGCACATCAAACCATTCTCTTTGACTTCTGGCCCCCTGGTTCAATTCCTTCATCCTCGGGAGTTTTTCCTAAATCCCTCCCCCACTATACTCTCCCCACTTGGTTTCCCCTAATATAGGATTTCATTCTTTTTCCCCTCTTCTTTTAGTTGATCGCTTTCCCTCCTGATCCGTCAGGAGCATCCTTTTTCTAGCCCATGTGGAAGCATCGACCGTCTTCCAGATCGGATTCTAAGTCTGGGAGTATCGATTCAAGTTCCGAGCGTGGCTTCTTTGGTCGTCCTAAGAAGAGGTCTCCGCCGTGTAAGTATAGTGTCTCATACTAGTGCTTGCTCTTGATTCTAGTCCCTTATTTGATTATAATTTTTTATTTTTATTCATTTTTCCTTTTGACTTTTTTTCCCTTTTGATTTAATTTTCATTATCAGAACATTATATCATTCTGGACCTTCACCTCCTAATCACAAGACTGTTTCCTTTCCCTCTGCCCTGCATCTTTCGTCGTTCCTTATCTCTCTTCTTACCCTAAACCACCCCCGGCGATTCTCATCGCTATATGTGACACGAAAGGGACAAAGGAAAGACCTACATCCTTGCACTACTATTATGCAATACGACCTCATTACTGCTTCCTTTTCGTAGTCGATCCTCCACTGTCCGTTTTCGCCCTCTTTCTTCCCTCCTGCCTCTCGGCCGTTGCTTATTATACCCTCTGTTCACTGACGAGTGCATTCGTCATTACCTGCAGTTCTTTCTCGGCCAGAGTCCCCCACTCGCTCGCCATTTCGGTCCTTGCGCTCATTCGCTCGCTCAGAACGACCGGATAGTAGGTTCTCTAATCACACTGGCACTTCCCGGCCTCGCGCATCTTCAATTGTCACTAGTGGTTCCCTGTACCCTGATCATCCAGGTTCTGACTGGCAGTCGAATTCAGTCAATCAATCGTCCCAAGCGTCATTCAATTCCGGATCTGGCAGGCCAATGGCAGGCTTAATGGATGTTGACCGCACCCGGTCCCGGAGGGACAGGACTTTTGTGGGCAGTGAGTGCGCTGTTTGTGAAGAACCGCTAGAACATACCCTGCGGGGCGAGCGTGTTCTACAATTTTCTTGCACGCACGTAGCGCATGAAGCCTGTTTCTACGAGTTCATTCGGGAGTTTGAGGGTCAATATTGTCCTACCTGCGACGCACCCTTGGGGTTGGATACTAGCCGTGGGGGGAATGTGCTAGACCTCGGTAAGTGGTAACACTTGGTAGCGAAATAGAGGGCGTCGTTGCTAACTCACTTGTAGAGAAACTTAGCAATATGGTGCGCTCAGTAACCAGCGATGCCGCTACGCAACGGAGTGGCACGACTGGGGCTACTGCGCCGTGGGATCAAAGCACGAACGTGAGCCGTGGCCGGCTACCCAGTGATGCAGGGAGCAGGCCGTATAACCGCGATAGTCGCGATATCTACGCCCGACGGGATAGCCGTGATACGGGTGACCATCGTGAACGAATCGAGCGTCTGACATCTGGATCCCGCCAGCAACATTCTCGGAACGGTAGCGCCGCTGGGTCATCGGGCGACTACAACGACGCCCAGCATCCAAACGGAAGACGACATGACTATGACCTCCAAGCCATGGAGTCCGAATTGAGCCCTCGCGCGGGCTCCACGAAGAACCCTATCCCAGCCCCAACTATGACCATCCGGAGCGAATTTCCCACCCTCAACCGGTCCCGTCAACAACAGCCTTTGACATGTCTAATCACAGTCGAAGTTCCGGAAGGCTGGCATCCGGACACCGGTGATCTACCCCACACGTCGTCTGGCACGCCGCAACCTCAGGATGAGCCTTACAGTATGATGAGATTTCCTGCCCCCCATGAGTCGCGACCATCTCCATACGAACCACAGGAGAATTTGAACGAGATCGCAGAGGAACTGAGGACGAAAGTGGACAACTGGCATGGCCTTGAATTTCAACGGTATGCTAACCTGTGGTTTTGTATGTTAAAAGAGCGTGGCTAATTGTGCTACAGGTTCGGAAAACTTCGCTTGCATGGGCAAATGCGGGTGGGTAAAGATCGCGAGTCCTGGCAAGACCTGCAATGCTATCTGTTCGCGGAAATGCTTATCTGCATTAAAGAGAAGAAGGTGCAAGACCATCACCGGCAATATGACGATAAGTCTCGACACACAAGGTGTACACTCAAAGGCTCGATTTTGATAAAAAAGCATCTCAAACATATCGACGCCGATCCAGGTAACCCATGAGCCTAATCTTACTAGGCAAGGAACCGCTATTGACAATTGGTATAGATGAGCCCGTTCTTACTCTGAGTTTGTCCGTCAGCGAACTTCCATGCTTTTATCTAAATTTCCAGAATCGGAATCAGTTGGAAATCTGGCGTCGTGCTCTTCTCGATCTCCACCAATTCGATTCTCTGCCCCGCGGTGCCGACTATGACCTAGACAACTCAGGAGCAGAGGAGGAAGACTTCCGGAACAGCCAGGTGAAGCGGCAGGCATCGTTGAACTCTTCATACGGGGCGGCTCGGTCGAATAATACCGCTATCACCGACTACACGAACGTGGCTCTAGAGAGTTCGCCTAGCCCATCTTTACACATCCCTCTTGATATTGTAGCAGTGATTCCAGTGTCGTCCTCTATGCAGGGTTTAAAAATTACGCTCCTGCGCGACGCTCTCAAGTTCCTTGTGCAGAACCTTGGCCCGCGAGACCGTATGGGATTGGTGACATTTGGGTCTAGTGGTGGTGGGGTTCCTCTGGTAGGAATGACAACGAAGTCTTGGGGAGGATGGGGCAAGATCTTGAATTCTATCCGCCCCGTTGGCCAGAAGAGCCTTCGTGCCGATGTGGTCGAAGGCGCTAACGTGGCCATGGACCTACTGATGCAACGGAAGCTGTCCAACCCTATCTCCACAATCCTATTGATCAGTGACTCGTCTACCTCTGACCCAGAAAGCGTGGATTTCGTTGTGTCTCGAGCAGAAGCTGCCAAGTCCGTCCCCCTTATCTTTGTTCTTATAGCCTTAAACTAACTTTCTCGTAGGGTTAGTATTCATTCATTCGGCCTTGGACTGACCCATAAGCCGGACACCATAATTGAGCTCTCGACTCGGACAAAAGGATCGTATCTTTATGTTAAGGACTGGATGATGCTCCGTGAATGTGTTGCAGGCTGCTTGGGAGCTTTGCAAACAACTTCTCACCAGAATGTGAAATTGAAACTCCGTCTTCCAGAAGGTTCCCCGGCGAAATTTGTGAAAATTAGCGGAGCTCTTCATACGACCAAGAGGGCTACTGGCCGCGACGCGGAGGCGGCCCTCGGAGATCTAAGGTTTGGTGATAAGCGGGATATCTTGGTTCAGCTTGTTATTCAACCCGACAATTCTTCCCATGAAAATATGCCCCAAGACCCTTGGGAGAGTCTGGTCTCTGGATTGGAAGCCCTCGGTGGCGGGTCTGATGGAGATGAACAGCGAATACTTAGCGTTGAGGAGGTCCCATTGATCCAAGCAGATCTTACTTATGGAGACCTTCTCCGTGATGGCCATTTAACGCATTCGCCGCGGCCATCGCTTTTGGCGATTACTATGCTTCCACCAAACCCCAGGTCTAAACATTCTAGTCGACCAATGACACCCCCTATCCCTCCACATCCCTCCATTGTCCAGCGACGCATGGAGCTCCTTACGTCCGATATGTTAACCAGAGCCTTAACTCTGGTATCGCGTGGCCACCATGATCGTGCGCAGCACTTACTGGTTGAGACCCGTAGTATCCTTAAGGGTCTCGGTAAAGGAAGCCTTCCCCCACTTCCACCTGGCGCTGTTAAGCCTTCAAGTATCAGTGATTCTGGCAGCAGAGGTGACACGCCAGCGTCTACCTCTCCTAGGTCTTCTAGCTACAACGACAGTCACTCAATGGCTTCAGATACGGCCACGATTGCGCCAGTTGCCGCGGTTGACATGCAGACCATGCAGGCGCTAGATGGTGACTTACAAGCGGCACTGGAGTGGATCAATCATCCTGCGGTGTTTGGCCGGGATTCACGCAAGGCTGTGCTACAGGGTATCGGCGTGATCTCGTCGCAGCGGGCGTATACCTTCCGGTCGCCCTCTGAGGCGCACTGGGCCCAGCGGGTGACCGGAGTCCGACGACTGACTGAACGGTCAAAAGATTGGCGTGAGACCGGCGATGACGCATTGACTGAAGAATAAATGCATCGACATGACTCCCATTCCTATTTTCATTATTCAATTCATGTTTAATTTCCCCTTGTTTCCTTGTTGAGTGGCTACTAATATTCTTCCCCCCCCTCTTGATTGTTTATGATACCACTTTGTTCACCATGACTGTGCAGCATGATACCACGGGTTTGGTTCTTTGTAATATTTCTATCTGATCTTTCTGGTTAGATACCTGCGTATAAATCAGCTTATATTGTTAATATTGGACGGTGGACAGGGATCTGGTTGCATCTGGATGATTTACGCCTTCTTTGCTTGGTTTCTTGTTTGGGCGGTCGTGAGATGGGGCTCGTTTAAACTAATTCTAGACGCTACTGTGTAATTCTTTGTCTCAAGCTCTTTGCGGTATACTTGATAAATAAACTCTCAAATTCTGGCCATGAAATGATATTTTTTCCTTATCGCCTTTTCACGTTTGATTGCCATACCGAAGCTACAATCACGGACTCCGTTGACACCTGCGCCTGGCGCTAATTCTTTGTCCACCAAGTCCGCCTGGGTGCTATCTCGACTTTCACAACTAGATCATGACTAAGTGATGATTCCATTGCATCATCTGCTATCTGTAACGGTGATTGAAACGAAAAGGGGGGAATTGTTATGTATAGAAATGCGCCAGGGAAAAACAACCGCCGAATGACCTACCGGCCGAAACAGATGTGACCGAGCTGAAAGAGGCGCCGAACATAAATGTGTAGCGATAGTTAGGGTCTTTATTTAGAAATGGCGATCTAACAAGTGGCAGCAGATGAGGGTTGGAGAAGCTCCTAGGAAGCTTTCTAGTGTGGATGTATTGTACGATACCGTATTATACGGCAATACAGGACCATACTTTGAGATGGGATGTGATTAAGGTCCGGGGGCCAAAAAAAGACGAGCCGAGAAACAAGTGAAGCGCCGTGGTAGCTGCGAAAGACACAAATGCTTCTAAAATTATCATAGATCAACAACAATCCCGGCGAACGGCTGAGGAAAGGAAGAGGGGAACCAAGGACGTAAGGTGAAAGAGGACGGGATGAAAGGCACTTACCGAAGGTTTGTGCTGAAGTAGAATCAACCCCACGGCGCAAGACTGTATATCTAATCCAATGAGAAAGGAGACTACACCAAAAACTTAGTGCAGTTTGGCTACTAATGCAGGATATTCCCTAGATAAGAAATAGAAAAAAAAGTCGAGGGTTGATAGAGAGATGGATCCGTTCTTGCATGTCCTCTTTAGGAAACCTTCTGACGAATTGGATTGGCGCTCCTACTAAGGATGGAGGGGGTGGAAGGGCATTTGACCCTGTAAATGCAGATATGGACCAATTTAGCTTAGATTCTCTGATTGGCTTGATCAGCTTGACGCCGTTGTGGATTGTTTCGTTGAGCGCATGCTATTGTTATGCGTGGTCAAGTGCTCTGGATTCTCGTAGGTTGCTACCTGGTGTTGGGGTCTGGAAGAAGGTTGTTTCCGCTGGGGAATGCATAGACCTATACATGTTAACATTCCCTCAAGCGAAATTGAGAGCAATTGCTAAAATCCCAGCGTCATATATACATGGAGATATCGTGATAGATGCATAGAAAGTAGAGGTGATGTTGGAGATCCGAAAATAGAAGCATCGGATCTGCAACCTTAGCGCGGAGAGAGCTATTATTAGATTTAGTCGCTGTGAACCCCAACACCCCCAAACCCAGCCACGATTGGTCGGAGCACTTTTATTAGCACCTTTGGCCGCTCGAACTAAAACATGGTTGTCTTCTGAGACGGTGCATGATGCAAAATTATTGGTAGAATGATGAGATCGTTGATTTGGGAGCACCCCCCGCGCGTCAAACCCTGGACGAATAAATCAGTGTTATGCGTTAAGAAAGTGACTGGCGTTTCCGTTTATAGCTTCCTTGCTTGCATTTCCCCAGTATTCTGATTGATAGCGCTATCGCAGGGTTTATTATTAGAACTATGATATTGATGTAAGCCCTGGATACTTAGTAGATGGGCATATTGCTACCATGCAGAGGACTACCACACATGCCGCCGCAGTAGATAGCAGGTATACAGAAGACATAGTTACCAAATCCTATCGCAGCCTGAATCGAGGTCAAATTTGCCTTTCAATGTGTGAATTAGCTCTATCGCATATTGACCAAAGGCTCGATGACGCTGTTGTGATTCTACTAGCCCTCTGATATTTGCCCATTCTGGTTGGCATTGATATCCCTCTAGCAACAGGCGCCCTGTGTTACTCCGATGACTCGAGCATATTCGCGCTAAATGATATGCGCAAGAAAACCGCAGGTTGCCGAGCACCATGGGGGGAGGAGTACAAGGACCTCATTACTGAGGGCTTGGCAGGAAAATGCGAACTGATAACCAAACAATGTCCAGTAGATTGAACGACATTCATCGCGGTTCATACTCTACTATAACCTATTACGTTCGTCCGACACAACATGTCATAGCATAGAAATGTCGCCGTTGGTTGTCAGGTTGCTGAAGCGTCAATATAGCAGAATTCATCTTCATATCGCAACCACTCTTACTTACATGCAGGATAACATTATAGCTGAAACTATGGACCCCATAACGATACGTCCAATACGTCCTATGTGGCCTGATTGGACCACGAGCGCGACTGGCGAATTTGGTAATGAGCGACCTGGGTAGTATTCCGCAACCTAGAGCTCTTGAGGCTCTAGGTACCTATTAGGGTTACAGGATCACGTTTGGCATTATACTACCCCGTGTTTTAAACCCGCCAGAAAGTGCAGGAAACATCGTGGATTGTCGAACCGCGCGCTTTGCTTTGACGAACTACGCTTGACAAGCAGTGAGCGATTGAATCTTAATCAAGGCAAAATGTACATTAGAATAAGGGGTAATAAGATGAAACTTGATTCAAATTACGCGCGACAATGTTGAGGTATTGTTATCATGTATGTGCTTCTTAGTAGTACTGTCATTTAACGAAGCGCTGGGAAAATGTATAAGTATCTAGATAATTCTCAGATGTCAATCCTCCCACAGTCTCCTCTCCATAGAAAATCAACCTCCTCTTTTTACTATATATTCCTTTGAGTTCGCACCATTTCCTCTGTTCATAGAGTTGAGGGTATCAGCTGGACTGATCTTGACTTCTAGCCTTATAAGTGTGAATCTTCTCGGAAAGCCAAACAAAGCGACCGTTAACCCAGCATCACGCTGAGATAGACACGGGCTGTGCACTGCTCAAGGGTCAGGCTAACGGTTCCACTGGCTACTACTTTTCTTACTACTATCTTAATCTCTCCTGATCTAGGCTGTTGTAAGTGGATCGAATGTTACTATTTTGGACCTGCCTTCAACTAACCCTACTCAGTACTAGACAATATCATACGTATCAATACGGTCTGGTACCGTAATATGTATGTGTAATTTTCACTTCCTCAGTATACCCATGACTCTGACATTTATTTTATAGAGATCTCCATCACCTTGAGGCCTTCCATTCTACTCTTCAGTTCGGTTGCTGGTGGTTGATCTCTAATAGTTACTTAAGACTGCTTCCTCACCCTTCGGGACCTTAACCTGTTTCCTTATCCCAACCACACCATCTTCCTCTGGAGAACCTTGCCTTTTTGACCCAAGATCTGTCATCAACGAGCCCACCTGAGAATTCGTCTGGTGTCATACACTTATAAGATAATATTTAACCCAAGATGGCTCCAACAAAGCCAAGTCTCCATCCGTTAGCCACCCCTAAGACTATGAGTTTTCCTTCGGAACTCCGGGAGCGCACCTACACATGTCTCGATCCAGACAGGCCGGAAAAGGAGATCAAGAAAGAGGACGAGGAGGAGATCACCATTACCCCTCCGCCAGCATATACGGAATTCCTCAACACATTCAGTCCCATCTTCTCACGGCCCGCAACCTCTCGTGAGAACTTCTCCAAGTATATGCTTGACAGGCCTCGTCCTTCACCTACTTCCGCTCCCACCAGCTCTACTTCTCCTTCTTTCCCCAAAGAAAGTGCAAGGGTTCCTCCTCCATATACCGCCTCACGCTGCTTTGTACCATTACCTCCTAAGAGTCCGGATAACTCTCGCCGCTTGCCACTTCCCCCGCCTTACGTCTGTGCACCCATGACAGACTCCCCGCGCAGCGCGCATGCCCTTCAATCCCCCTTTACTCCATCTGACTATAGGCTGCGGATGTTCGACTCCCCCGTCAGTGACAATGGGGCATCATTTAGTGTTCGACATGTGGTAACAACAACCATTACCCTTAAGCGAGCCCCCCAGCTCGACCCCCCGCCTCAGGGAAAGCGGAGAAATGTTACACGTCGGAACACATAGTTCCTTGAGGAGCCATTGTGTATAGCTCATTTTAACTACGAATGGCAATCAAGATGCTTCATGAAATTTGGGTTTGGCCACCGATTACTGTTCACTGATATATCATACATCTCGTTATTTGTCTCACAAGGGTTGCTTTCATCTGTCGGTCAAGTTGTTTTACAAGTTTTGCATTGCTAGCACTGTGCAATATGGATAATTCCTTAAAATTTAAGTTTCAAAACTGGCTGGAGTTACTATGTACTACTGTACGGTGGGAGGAGAGTTGAGAATTCCGGTATATTGTATTTAGCCTTGGCGAAATGAATAAATGGTATGACGTGCACCTCTAGTATAAAATTGTCTATCCGGGTAGGGAATCCTTATATCGGCCAACTCGAGCGCGGCCCCTTAGTTCATGATACAGTTCTACATAGATGGATCGATAGCCAATGTCAGAATCTACACGCTTACTAGTCGATTGCACGAGAAATTGATCGATCTAGCAAGGAGTACAGGCTCGGACCGCCATGGCCCCCAAAATACACTTGTTAGACGCATCCGAACTCCTGAAGGATCCCATCCTTTCCACGTGTCGCTCAGCTACGATCCTCCAACCAATACTGCAGAATAAGTAACCAACAGTCCAACAGGAAAATGCCCACGGAAGCTAATTGAACAGGATTTGAAGCCTCAGCCGCTTAGTTGCTTGTCGGAATCTTTGGTTTGTTTCGTTGTTTGGTCCTGGTTGCTTTTCTGCGGGTTCCGTTTTCGTACTCCCAAAGGTCTGTAGGCTAGTCCAGCCCATCCATTGGTTCATCATATCGTACTAGTAGTCCTATGGTTGTTGGTAGAAAGGATCGGTGAGCAGCGGTAGTTTTGTTTGGTGACATTCTTACGCATCTTACGGAGGACTTTTGCTGTTGCAGAATAAGCCCCAGCGGAAAGATACAGAAATAAAACAAGTGTCACCGAGTAAAAAAATCATCGGAGAAGCGGTAAGTAGGCGTGTTACACTGAGGTCTATACATATACGAGACTATATATGTTCGGACTCGTCCCTCCTCCCCAGGGCCCAAGGTATTCAACGCCCAGAGATCCAGAACCCGATTCTGATTGCAGAAGCTCTTGTAGCTGTTACTTAGGGCCTCAAAAATAAATACGGGGGCAAGCGCCAGGTTTCATCTTCTGTGGATTTGAAACACTAGGATATTCTATTTTTGGGACATAACAGGAATGAAATGAAGGATATTTATAGGTTGACGAAAGAGGTATGTGAATTCTGTTGGCCTGAAGGGGTCCTTAACTACTGCTAGGTCCCATCTCTGCTTAAGAAACTGTTGAATTAACGAGGTGCTTTAACAAGAGCTACAATTATCTACTCGAGTCGAATGACCTTTCTGCAAGAAAGGTTAAAGAAAGGAACAAAAAAGTTGCATTCAATGAATTATCAACAACAATAAACAGCAGACAGCAGACAGAAAATGGCAATATGGTTATGGTCAATGGCAGACTGTGTCAGGTGTAATGAGTGGACACGATGATATCAAGCGTGAACAAGGGTAAGAAGCGAAAAAAGGGGGAAAGAGGCTTTCAATACCAGCAGGAAGTTCAAACAGTGCACAAACCAATAACTTTAAAGAGTGACTGAATGATCAAAGAAAACAGGCAAATGGACACAGAAAGCCGAAATACAGCAGAAAGCAATAGGGAAGGGCTGGGGAGTTGAATGAGAGACTGAATCAAAAAACGAAGAAGAATCAACAATACTGGCTGGAATATCAAATTATGAAAAGATCCTCTTCAAACCTGCACCACCAAGTCCGGAGTCCACCTCGAAATTGTCGCTGCCACCTCTATCATCAAGTACGTGCTGATATGGACCGTAAAGACACATCGCATTGCGTGTTTGCACAAGTGTCCTCCACCAGATTGGAGTCGATTTTCCAGATACTGGGTGCTTTGGCAAGGAGGCTACATCACATTAACAAAAAGTTCCAGTTGTTGCGTTTCATGACATCGCGCCAATGGATCTGTCGTCCCACGGGTGGCGGCGGTGATTGCTCAGGCTTTTGTGACGAGTCTTCCAGCCGCCAGGTAATGATAACACCACTGGTATTAGAAGGCACCTCGGGGTCGTGGGGAGCATCGTCATCTCCAATTGATGGCACCGGTCCTCCAGATTCTCGCCAGACCTCCTTCAAGACACGGTACATCCGGCCGAAACTACCAAGCTCTCCCAAATACCCGAGAGCAGCAATTCTCTCGGTCAGAACTTTCCGAAAGTTACTGGATGGCGCCGCGGATGCTCCCGCGATGAACAAGGGCCAGACGAGACAGCGGTCAAAGCCACTGGAACCTGCAGGTATGTACTTGAGTATTTCTATCATAGTCGCTAACCAGATGGTAATGGCAGGGTCATTGTAATCGACCGATGGAAGCAGGCTATAAAGATAAAGACGAGCCGAAATACGGTACAAGGAGGTGATGATCTTGGTCAGCTTTTCCGGGATGACGACCCCGGAAGATGTGAAAGGCACCTCAAGTCTGGGATCAGCTGGCTCCGTCCAGTCGATCTGGCCCGTCAACGCTGAGACGTGGCTTAGTACAGTCATGTCATCTATAAGCCCATCTACCCTTAAGGACTCTAGGCATGCAATCTCTGAGATCAGGTACATAACACGGTCATCACAACCCATCAGTTGCTGTAGGCCAGACGTATGGCCACCGAGATGCTTCGCCCGGTAGGTGTGAGAGAAGTGCGGTGTCGACCCCGCCATGGTAGCCGCAATAATATCAATCCATGCGATGAGGGTGACGTTGAACTGACTGGGTGCATAGTTGAGATTCTTAACTAGGTGTGCAACTCCTTGAAAATGGGAAGTCCATGGAACATCGGGCAGATAATCATCTGGCGTACCAAGGGAGCAATGGAAGAGTATAAATGCAAGTGTTGCATCGATCACCTGCATATAGCCACTCCTTTTGCTGAGAAGGCGACAGAGGTGAGAAATTGCATCATAACGATGTTGCATAATGTCATGATCCATCTGGTCATCCATGCCTAGGCTACTCTTGAGGTGGATTGCGCCGAAACTGAGGCAACAATGGAAGTACGCGCGATTATTCTGCATAAGACCGAAAATTTCCCTGATCCGGGCAGGGCCCACCTGATGAGCGTCCACGATGGGGAATATCAACATCATCATATTGTCAAGAAAGTTTTCGAGAAGATGGCGATCCTTTTCATCCACAGGCATCATCATCTGCAGGTATGTGGAGAGAGACTGGTTTGAGTATGCAGGGCCTCCCTGAGAATCAATTAAGTTGAAGGGCTGCATTGGGCTGTACGTGTTCGCGAAGCAGTCGGTACTGGCCAATGGTGCAGTTGGCATCTGAGGCTGTGCTAGACTCATAGCGCTGAAGTCCGACAACCCTAGGTTACTCTGCAGAGGATTATTGTTTAAGAACATCTGTTGGCCGACTCCAAAATTGATGTCATACGGAATGACAGGCGTCGTAAGATGTACTGGTGGTGCAGGCCTCGGCTCTATTGCTTGCCCGATAAGTGCTCCTGGAATGGCTGCTAATTCTCGAGATAATCCATTCTGAGCTGGGGTCGCGAAAGGATTTGGCTCTGGAAGTACTGAGCGACTGGGGTCGAATTCCGATGCTGGGCTTTCTTCGCATAGAGTCTTGATTTTATCGATATACTCTGGAGACAAAGACCGCGTTGGTCAAAGGTAAGCATTGGAGTCACTGGTTTTTGACATACCTTGCAAGCATCCATTTTTCTCCATGACCTTCGTCTGCCGGATCCTACCTTTGATCCTTTCCCTCTGACCGCGTTTTTTCTCGTTTGTGGCCCACCACTGAGGTGGTCTGTACTCGCATTTCAGAGCGTGAGTTGAACACGAGTCGCAAATTGGACGGATTTCATCGCATTTCTTCCTTCTCAGTCGGCACGTAAAGCAGCCTATGTATACGCAGGATTAGCAGGTCCCTTACAAAGAGACAGTTGCGATTGGGGCAACATTGTCTGGGAATTCAACGTCTATACCTGATCGTGATCTGTGGTGAGCCTTCGGTCCAGCTCTGCCCGTGCTCTCTTTAGCATTCGTCGAGTCCAATGCAGCCTTTTTCTTTCGATTGGAGGCCCGCGCTGAGCTCGACATCTTTGTGGTGCCGACCGGAAAACTTGGGACAGGATGGTAAACAGTTGGCACAGTTGACTTAAGAGTTGACGACGATAGGAAGCTTTGAAACCATCTAAGATAGTTGTACGGGCCACAGCTTTCTTGACTGCCTGTGTTGGGAAGTAAAAGAGATAGAGAATAGTGATCTCTGCCGTTGAATGAAGCGAAGATGGCACAGAGAACAAAGGGACAGGTTGAAGCAGGATGGCCAGGGCTTTTATGAAGCCATCTGGCCTTGGTATCCTGAGTTATGTTGGATCCAACGACTAGTCCTCAAGCAAGGTGTATACCCCTCGTGCTTCTATTTTTTTTCAAACCAGGGGTTATCCGAACGAGGATATTGTTTCAAGTTTTACTAGAACAATCGAACCTCGAGTGGAGATTGACGCCGAGCAACGAGCGAGATTTGCCATCGTGCACTCGGATAGGCTGGAGGCCCTCTGTCGGGATGCCTGGTGGTGGTTAGAAGTGTTGGTTAACATGGTTCCTGGAGTTGTGAGGTTGATCACCCACATCGCTATGTTAGCCGCGGACTAAACCAGATAGGAGCCAGGATCACACTGGGCGGACGGCTAATGTTCCTGCAAGGGTCTGAAGGCTGTCTAATTTAAAGGTGGTCGCTAAGAACCCTGATTGGTGGTTTAATGGCAATTACCCTAGATTTTCGGATTTTAGATCATCTTGACTCGTGCAACGTATCGAGCTCCAAAATTCATCGCTGAACTTGGACCTTTACATCCGCAATACTCAAAATATGCCCCTTACTTGTTCCTTTCCTCTATATCATCTTTTTACACTTTCCTGGTATTTTTCTGATTTTCCCCCGATTTTTCCTGCGAGTAGAATACCATGCTGAGGCCCTGATTTCCTTAGTCGCCATTGAAATTTGGGTTCAGATAAGAGCAGAGATAATCTGACAGTTGCCCAAGATGTCCAATGACAAGAGCCGGAAAGATAGAGTGGGTCTCGGCCCGTGCAGCAACGGGGCGGATCGGCGACGCTTGGACGTGATAACGTGCATACGGCAAGCCTTAATTAGCAACACTTTTACCGCCAATACTACAGGATATGGCAATTATCGGCGTCTAATCAGGCCTCTTCATTCGTTCAGATCAGTTTAAGTATGTTTATATTTAGCTAAATGACTACTTTAGCGTCAATATCCTATTATTAACTCCCGAAGTTGTCATAATTAGCAACCCTGAACTACTGGGATGCGGGGTATATCCTAAGGCTTGCATAGTTCGCTACCGCCGACAACATTCAACAAAAGCCAATAGTTAAGCCTGGAACTGCTCTGCGCAGGGTAAAAGAAGATGGATGCCGAATTGGGACCAATTACTCTATTCTCCTTTTTGTTCGACTTACTGAATATAGATGATCAAGCACTCTATCGGTTTCCACCGTTGCCCTACCTGCGGTATCACCAACATCGCTAAGATCTCACTGCTGCATCTTTAATTCTAAAAAAAGTAGTTCTCCATAGTTTGATACTTAGATATAGAACATCTTAAAATCTTTTAATAGAATATTTTAGCAATGCAATTCCGAGATCCTATTCATAGGCATACTTGGCATACTTGGTATACTACGAGATACACTAAACTACCAACAATCTTAAATTAGTATACACGATATGCAGCTTCTAACCGTAAGGCTGCGCAACAACGAAGCGCTGCACATTGCATAACGAGGTCTATAATTGACTTTGTTGTTGCTATTCATATCATTTGCGATTCTGAGTACTACGCCGTACTCGCTTTTTGATACCGACGGCTTTACCTGGAGGTCTCAAAAAAACTCATCTAACGTCATCACCAGTTCGAAGAAACCTTTTTCCACGTATAAGATATATTATGCTAGAAAAGTGATTATAGAGCCAATAACAGTGCAAGGTACCCGCAGTTGACCTGTGCTAAGAGCTGTCGTCCCATACTAAGATATGTAGCGCAATGTGACGGTCACAATCACACAGTTCCCCGCTTCCTGCAGCATCACCTGACCTCGCCGTCCCCTCATTCTATCTCTTTCAGCATTCTCTCTGTCAGGTTTCTTCCGAATCAATCTATGTTCGACGAGCCTTTCGGTTAGATATTTATGAATACTCTTTGGATCTTTGCTACTTCCTAACATGCTGGTCATGTGCAACTTAGTAACAACGAGATGTAGTTCAATGTAGATCACATAACATCGGTAACCCACGGACGTTGGACTTGTCCATGATCTAAGAACGGAAGAACAGGAGTGGTAGTTAGTATACAAAAGGTTATTTAATATATTTCTAACGATTATAACGTTAATCCCTGTTCTCTATGTTATTATGGTCAGATCCAACGGCTCACGATAGGTACATGGGCTCATGCAATGCAGCCAGTTCACATGTCACGGTACAGTAGCTCTGCACTTCTGGACTAACAGAAGAAAGGAATGAAAAGAATCTAAGGCTGAACTCCAAGACCATAAGCACGGCTAATTTTCGATACCCAAGAGCAATTGACGAGATAATGGGCTGCCATGATATAAAAGGTTGTAAGATAGATGCTGGGAAGGAAAAAAAAAGGGAAAGACACAGCGAGGGAGACTAGTCGACATTGCATAAGTCCCCAACAAATAAATCACGAGGCGGTTGGTGGGAGAAGACCATCATCCTTTGTTACCGCAGTGAATTCCGCTCTCCGAAAGGGTGGGATCACCGGTCTATATAGAACGGTCGAGGGAAGCGCCATGGGACGTTATTTCCGGTTATTTGTGGCCGATTATGAGCTCACAGAAAATAGACTGATATCGGGTTGGTTGGCTAGGACGTTCTCAAGGGATTGAGGCCAAATTTAGAATATCTAGCAGACCGCATTCAATTGTATAGGGGAAATGACTCGTATTAACTTTTCTGTGATCTCTTCTCCGCACCGTCACTGAGAGCTATCAGAAGAGCGATTGGACGAAGAAGGAAGGAAGCGAAACGATCCGTGAGAGTCGGCGGCTATGCGTTGCGTTCAATTGCTCAAGCGGTACAATATTTAGAATAGATGAAGGAATCTAGGCGCTAACCCGCTCCGCCAGTCACAGGCCACCATACCCTGTTGGCCGCCAACTCCACCATCTCGGCGCGTGGAGGAACCACAAACTTTCTCTCCTCGACCTCTCCCAGCCCTCCATGAGTTATTTCGGTCCTCCCCATCGACGGTAACTTTCCCTCGGCGGCAATTTATTGGTCAGGAACAATGTCGTTCTCTGCGTTGGGGTCCAACCTACTGCAAGTTGATCACTTCTAATCACCTCTCATCCAAGTTTCTCTGCAGCTCCCAGCCACTTACTATGATTTCTTTGTGAAGACAATGCTACTACGTTTCACTATCCCTGCATGCCACGGACTTAGTCCTCCATGCAATAGGGAGTGATTCGATCATTCAGCCCAACCTCGTTTCTGTGCTACCGTTTCACCGCTCCCCCTTTCCCCTCGTCGGGTTCATTACCCACTATACTTATACTCGGAGCAGCCCAACTCTCCAAATCCCCCCGTCCTCTTTCTTTTGCCGTTCCCTCATTGCGTTTTATGTGTCACTGTGTGATACCTGGTCACCTTCCTTTTGTTTCCTCTCTTTCCTTGTAATTGTTATGAGGTGCTACACCATCTCACAGAGTTATTGACTAACTCTCGATTTGATTGCTGCTTCTGATAAACTCAGTTTTGAATCTTGCACGGGCCAGCATAGAAGACACTATGGTAAGTTAGCACCCTATAATAATTGATCCGTGAGGTTCTAATTTCAACCTGGTGCAGGAGTCTTTGCGCAGTCGACGTAAGGCAGCGCCTGCGTCGCTCGACGTAAAGAGCACTACGCAATTTTATCCAGCCTGGACTGTCGTGAAAAAGCGTCAATCGGAGTCGACCAATTTTGCCGACACCGACTTTGAATATGGATCCTCAGACGAAGAGTCTCCACGCATGAGCATGGGTTCAGTAGGTTCACCTCAACCATTTTTAAACAAGGCTTGGAGTTGTTGATTGGCTTGATTAGTTTGGTCGTGATAGTAGTTCTTCTCTTTCTACGCCAGAGCTACCAACCCCGGACCATGCCCCGAAAGCGCCCTTTAGCTTTGAGCTTGACAGGAAGATCGAGGGACCTTCTGGACCTCATCTATTTCGATCTTCTATTGCTTCTTATGGGTCTGTACCGTCAACTGCCGAGATTGATGTTTACTTCGAGAGATCGCCAGTTCAGTCTCAGCTCGCCCAGACCCCATATTCTGGGACTCAATTTTCCGAAACCCGAAGTACTCAATCCCAGTTCGCCCCTACAGCAACACCAAGTGGACGATCACAATTCTCGGAGGCCCTAAGCACAAGATACCAATATTCTGAGCCCCCAAGCGGTCGGTCTCAATTCTCTGCCTCTGAGAGCACAGCCTCTGGGGCACAGTTCTCGGAGACCCAAAGTTCTAGAGACCAGTATTCTGAGCCCCCAAGCGGTCGATCTCAGTTCTCGGAGACTCAGAGCACCAGATACCAGTATTCTGAGCTTCCAAGTGCCCAAACTTATTTTTCGGAGATGTCAGGCATCCAGTCTAAGTTCTCCGCTGCTCAGACTCCTAGTTCAAGGATTCTGTTTTCTGAACCTCCAAGCGCTCGATCATTCTACTCGGAGACGTCGAGTACCCGGCCCCAGTTCTCTGCTGCTCAGACGCCTAGTTCAAAGAGTCAGTTTTCTGAGCCTCCAAGTGCTCGGTCTCAACTCTCTGAGATAAGGAGTACTCGCTCCCAGTTCTCCGAGACCCCAGGCTCCAAGTCCCAGTTTTCTGAGAATGAGGTATCAATGAATAGGTTCCAATACTCTCCACACACCTCTAAAGCTTTTGTAACCGTGCATCCAGACGTTTCGCAGGTGGAGGAGAGTGAGATCCGAGGCTGGATGCCTAACCAGGTAGCACACTGGATGTACATTGCTGGTTATGACGACAACGTTATCGACAAGTTCATCATCAACGACATCACTGGCTCTGTTTTGCTGAGTCTCCAAATCGATGACCTCAAGGAGCTCGGGATAAAATCGTTTGGGAAACGCCATCAACTGATGACTTCAATTGACCATTTACGCCAAACTATGCGAAGGTCACCAGACCTTGAAATACCTGTTGATCACAGGCGCTCGTATGCGATGTCTGTATCTCCGACGGGAGAAGTGCTTTCCAGGGATGTCATTAGCGCAGATGGCAGTCGGCAGGTCGTGGCGGGGGAATCTGTCTCCATTGTCGGTATCGAGCAGGTTCTTCCTAAACCTCATAACTGCTCCAAGGGAGAAAATTGCCCCAAGTATAGGAGACGCCAGCGTCAGCTAGAGAAAATCGCTGCAGAATTTCCTGACGCTGTTCTTCTGCCAGGGAGCTCAGTGTTAACCGGGAATCCTGGGAACCCAGAAACGGCACAGAACTTACTACGTCCCAAATCAGATGCCGAGCCCTCAGTTGTCGCTTCCTCGGACATTTTTGGGCCAGCCCAAGGAACTCCCAAGCTCTGCCAAGAAGCGCTGGATGAATTACAGAGAGTCGATCCACAGGAAAGTATTCGACACTTCCTTAATTATCAGCATGTGGATTCGTGTGACGATCTTGAACCAGAACTAGAGCTAGCACCCGCGGTCACTCAGCTGGTAAAAACCGTACCTGAGCAGACGCCTCCGACTTCCCACACGAACAATATGGCTGCGAATCTTCGTAACCTCCCGAAGTTGAAAATTCCTACGGATTATGACTCGGATGAGCTTACAACAGCTGTTACGACCAACCGAACAATTACCCCATCCGTGGCAACTCAAGCCTACGGTTCTCCGACTGTAATCCAACAGTACGGTCCGTTTAGTTCTATGAGACCTACGGACACTTATCGCCAGGGCACACCCTTTTCCGAGATGGATGCCCCGATCACCGCTATCCCGGATGACCCTGTTGGCCGGGATGTCTCTCAATCGGTTCCACCAGATATGCGCTACGGGAATCGTATGCAAATTCGCCGCCAGGAGAATGGTCCGCGCGGCGCTTTCTTACGCCCTCAACCTAGCCCGCCACTTCGTCGCGCCTATCTAGGACGGCCTCTTACTCCTATTGAGGACCCTGAGGACCTGAAGAAGCGAAGTCCTCGTATAGGATTCCACAACCACAGTTCCTCGAACACGTCTCTCGCCTCGGACCCAGATGTGACCAGGAGTGGATATATGAAGAAGCGGAAGCAGACCCGTTTCCTTCGCCACGAATGGCAAGATGCACATTTTACATTGCGTGGGACCAACCTGGCCATGCACAAGGATGAGCTCGCTGCCATTCGCAATTCCAAAGCACTAGACATGATCGACGTTGATGATTATGCTGTTGCCTGCTCTTCACTGGCCACTAGTTCTAAATTGACAGCCGCGTTCAAACGCTCTGTTCTACGCAGTGGGAACCATGCTAGTAAAGATGACACAGCCTTCGCCTTTTCCCTTATACCTTCAACAAAGGAGAATGAGAAAAAGGCGTTGTTTGGGAACAGCAATGTCAAGAGCCACCATTTCGCGGTCAAGACCCGAGACGAACGCATTGATTGGATGCGAGAGTTGATGCTTGCCAAAGCCCTCAGAAAGGGTAAAGAAGGCGGCGCCGCGATGCAAATCAATGGAAATTTTATTTAGACTCATTTTTTTCATTTTTCATAAGCCCTTGGTCTTGTATCTTTCCTCTTCTTCCATCCACGCCCGTTTCAGATTGTTGTCAGACATGATCAAATTGACCTACATGTATTTCTAACCATATCCCATATGTGGCTTTTATGTCTTCACTTTTTGCTTCATGATGTTTCGGCATCGCATATTGTTTAGGATTTCCTTTGTCACGACTGCATGAACATGATTCAGATATATTGTTGCAGGACGGCCAAGTCATATACCCGAAATACCCTTCCTCTGGCCTTTGAGTTCTTCTTTTGTCGGTCTTTCATATATATACAATGCTAGTCAGGTAGTCTAGGCTACAATTTGGATGTTTAACATGATATGAACCATATATTCCTCGTGAAAAGGAGGTAGTCTATAGTAGAGTAAGGTGTGAAGCTAAGCTGCTGGCAAGATGGTGCAGACTGTCCAATGATAGAGAGATCAGACGCCTAACGTGTGGCGGCGGTGGAGGTAGGTAAAGGGTACTCTGTACTCCGTACAATTACTAGTAATTAGTAAACCTTTCCGCCTTAAATTACAGATTTACTTATCGACGTGCCAAGAAATAGGCCCTTCTGCCGAGATTTGCCGCCTTTCCACTCTCCACTCCATCCAATGTGTACAGTACATCACATGCTCTCTAGTGCATACTGGTCTCAAAATCCGGTTCAGCGGCCCTGAGTGGTTCCCGTTGCATAGCTCCGTCGTAAACTATGGATAAATAATCAAGGAGCCATGCCGTGTGCTGGGTGCATTTGTTACAATGGCATCATCTACTAGTTCTGATGTGACAGCGAACAGACAGCCCACCAAAATCACGCGCCCTCGAAGGGCCATTCGGCCATGTGACTTGTGCCGTGTACGCAAGTCGCGATGTGTTATTCCACCAGGGCTTTCATGCTGTATGGTCTGTGAGGCTCGTCAAACAGCCTGTACTTTTAACCAGAAACCGCCACCTCGGCCTTCACGTGCGCACTCCGGCAGGAACCGTGATTTTCCACAGCAATCTGATGAAACGATCGCGCGTTCAAGACAGGTATATCGTAGCCTGGCTCCTAGTACGAAAGGAAGTCAAGCAGCCTCGGCCCAGTCAAGGGTGGGCAATGCCAGCCCCGCCGTTGACCAGTCTCCCGCTTCCTCGTCTACATCCAGTTCTCAAAGTCCCCTAGAACCGGAGAATTTGGCGGAAGGGCATGAAACCGGAGTAGAGATCTCTCGGGCTGTACCTCCTACGGATGCTTTCCAAAGGGATGGAGAAGATAACGATGGCTCGCTGGGTCTTGCGAGGTCGAAATTTGCAGAATTGTACGGGCTTACGAGCGACATGGAGCCCATACTCATGGTAAGATCAGTCCAACTGCCCCTATAATAGGCCATTAACAATAGCTCAGCGACATCGGCCGTATGAGTCTCAGTCACATGAGTTTCGTCTTGAGACCCATAGTATTCGGCGCGTGCTGCAGGAAGACATGGGCATACAGTACCCAGTAACATTTCACATTGTAAGAGACGACAAGGCAATTGGCTACCAGAACCATGTTGAACAAGATATGATTGAGCGTTGTGTTGCACCGTACGGTTCCAGTCTCATTGATCTCTTTTGGAGAATAGTCCACCCATGCTATCCTATCTTAAACAAGGGAAAATTCATGGAGCGATATTCAATATCCTACCGTGAGATTGAAGCGTCGATCTTAGGGGCAATATATCTCATTTCTTTGAACTGGTGGACTTATGACCGCGAGCTTAACAACAAACCAGCACCGAATGAAACATTACTCAGAGAAAGAGTTATTCAAGCAATTCAAAACAGCTACCACAGGCCTAAGCTATCGTCGATCGAGGCTACTTTACTCTTGGTGCAGTGTAAGCCTGAGGATGCTTTGAACCCGGATCACACGTGGACCTGGGGATATACTAGCCAAGCACTGTCAATCGGTGAAGCACTAGGATTGCATTTGGATGCAAGCTCTTGGGAGATTCCTGAATGGGAGCGTGGGTTACGCAAGAGACTCTCTTGGGCAATGTACATGCAAGATAAATGGACTGCATTGATGCATGGACGGCCCAGCCATATCCATGATGACAATTGGGGAGTCAAAGACATTGATGATAGCGATCTCTACGATGTTGATGATAACATGAATCCCAAAAACGACGAAGTCCCCATGAATGATATTCAGACGGGGAGAAGAGGATTCGTGGAAATGATCACACTTTCTAAATCTCTCAGCAAGATATTAACTGAATTCTTTTCTCTGCGCGCTAGTAAGTCACAGGACACTGTTGAGCTTTACCACAGGGCGATTCCAATTCTCGAAAAACTACACATTTGGCGTGTGAATATTCCCCATTCACTGCTAATGGACAGGCAGATCCCTCGGCGGCTTTGTGCGAATGGTTTGTTATATTGTCCTGATGCAACGTTTCAGAGTTAACAAGTGGCAGGCTCCCTTCACCTGTCCTACCACAGTCTTATCCTGACACTTTTGCGAAGGATTATTCGATCTATCGCACTTGTGTCTATTTGTTCTAATATTACTGTCCTCAATGATACTCGTAAATTAGCCAGTGACGCCGTCGAAGCTGCAATGGTTTTCGTCCGCACTTTACGACCGGATCATTTAGAAGCTTTCTGGTTCTTCTGTACGTTTTTATCTATAACCCATGGTTCCTTATGCGAGTGCCCTCCTCACTAATGTATTCTTTACATTAAGCATCGGGATTCAGCTTCTCTTTAGTTGGGTCTTTTGTCACACTGCTTCTGGTGACGTCCCGCTCAGAAGCTGAGAAGAACCACTGGAGAGAACGCCTCAATAATTACCTATGGACCCTCCGTATTATGGGTAAAGGCAGCGAGCCCATGCGATATGCAGTTAATCGCCTTGAAGGAGCAATCCTGCGAGGAATGGAACATGCTTTGGCTGTGCGGATTGTACCAGAACTCCTAGAAAATATTCCAAATGAATAATAATATGAGACTCTCATGACGACATTTTTTTCAGCCTTACAGCTACATATCATAATAATAGGCGCGGCCTAGTGCATGTATGTCATATACTCATGTATGACTCTCATGTGACTTTATTTCAGCATCCGTCTTTGGTGTTCTGATTTGTTCTATTTCTTTCTTCTTTTTCTCCCCTCGTTTCCCCGCGGTACTTGGTATCTTATGAATTGATTTGAAAAGATGAGAATCATGTTATGGTGATAAAATACTACTAACAACTGAGAAAAATGAAGTGAAAATGACCTCGCCGTCATCTACAAACAGCCCGTATCTCAGGTTTCCTCCTTTAGCACCGTGGCGATTCGGCTGAAAACGATAACTGATCGCTCTCCCACCCACAAAAACTTCTAGAGTATCTCCTACCATGAGAAATTTGACAGGTTCGTTTTGTTCGATAGAAACATTATCATGCCGGACTAGCTCATGGCCATCAACCTCTTGGGGGGGAAGGTACAGCCTGTACTGATCACTCCAATGCTCATCCTGTGAAGGAGGGCAGAGGGATAGTGATATGGTAAAGATTGGTCGTCCCGACCCTGTTTGTGTAGGACTGAAACGCAGCCAATAGCCGGAAAGATCATAATCGACATGGAATAGAACACCAAAGGATGCTACATCACTCGAGGAGAATTTGAACGACATGAGAGTCGGCAACCCGTTATCTGCTGAGGAAGGGTACAGAAAGTGCTTCTTGACTGCCCCATGAGAGTTTAACTTGACGTATGAACGCTGAAAAACCGGTTCTGTACGAAAGAACTCTGACAGGATTTCCTCGACTGGCTCAATCCTGAGAGATCCATCAGCAGTAGCGGACACTTGTCGCGGGTACGCCATATCCCCTCCCCACGTCCACTTCTGGTCCGAGTCGCAACGATCGGCTATCCGACCGAAATACACGCGCTTTGACGGATCCCCGGCCTTGGGACAGGACCTTGTTGCGTACCATCTTCTCCCATCCCAACGCCCGGAAGAACCATCTTTAGGCTTCCGGAAGGGACCATACAGAGAATCGGACATCCGGTACACAGTCCCAGCGTGAGGAGAAGAAAGTCGCGAGTAGACGAGGTACCATTTACCATTAGGAAGTGAGAAGAGCTCTGGGCATTCAGGGCGGAATACGTCATTTGGAGCAAAGAACGGCTCTGGTTCCAAGTTCCAGGTACTCAAGTTTGTCGATTTCAACAATGCAAGACATCCTCTGGTCCAATAAGGACCGTGGGACAGGCGTGTAGCCACCAGCATCCAGTACTGCTGCTCGTACTCATTGAAAAGGACATATGGATCACGGAAGTCACCATCATCAAATGAGGCAAGGTTTTCCGTTGAATCAGTACTGATAGAGATCGGCTCCTGGAACTTTACAAATGATGACCCCTCCATATCAGAGGACGCTGCATGGATGATCACTTGCTTGCCATCCTGGGACAGGTTATATGCTGTATAGAAAATATGCATATTCCCATCAGGCCCAATCACTGCCGAGCCGGTCCAAGAACCGCTGGCATCATGATTTACAGATTCATTGTCCACAGCAATGGCTGGGGAGTTATCTCGGCTCCATCGAACCAGGTTCTTGGAGCGGAGATGTGACCAGTAGGAACGACGTCTCTCTGGTCGATGAACAGGGTAAGGCGGCGACGTCAAATGGAAGAGATGATAAGTGTCATTGACAAGGATGGGGGTCACGTCAGCAGATCCTTGGTTTTGGGTGGGCTGTCGAGATGACAACGGCGATAATGCCGAGAACGACACCATGTTGAAACTGAGGTGTTTTGCAGAAATTTGAGGGAAGTTGACTTGGATGGGAGCAAAAGGTAGGGAGAGCAACCTTTTAAATCATGCGGAAGCCGTTAGTATCTTTGCGGATGCAACCTGCAATTCGAATCACACACGTTATACATTCCAGGCGTCTGCATCTTTGCCGCCGGCTCGGCCGTTTTCCGGTACGATGTGCCAGAGATGCCGCCTTGGCACCCAGTTCAGCCAATCGGCATCGATCATCGACGGGTGCTGTGCGGCCCGTGCCCCATGGGGAGAGCACGATGAGAATTATATTGTCAGTTCGCAACGGCGGTTTTTCGAGTTAAAAGAAATGCGAAGTAGCGCTCTTTCCGTATAGAAATCCATCCACTGTTTTATGGTCAGTTTACGGATCTCGTGTCGTGACAACTCATGCCAAAACTTCTCATACGTGCCGTCGGCATTTTGTCACGGTCTAAACATTAACCTGCAGCTTTAGTACGACATAACCAACGTAAGTTACATTAATACATAGTATGTGCTAAAATAGTTGAATCCTACTTTTATGCGGATTTTTCGTTTTCTTTTCTCTTCTGATACTACAGGTTATGCTTTGTTTCAAAAGTTCGCTGGCCAGCTCTGAAGAAGACTGCTTACCGTCATGACTCATGTGTGCCATCAAACACCTTTATGCCCGGCTTTTTGGTGCCTTTGCCGCACTAGGCGCATGTCTCTACGGCTATGATGGTGTATACTTTACTGGTGTATCTGCTATGGATGCCTTCATCGAACACTTTGGTGAAATGCAGTCCGATGGGTCGTATGCCATTGCAGCATCAAGTCTTTCTCTCATGACCTCCGTCATCAACATCGGAGAATTGGTGGGCTCTCTGAGTGCAGCGCCACTCAATGACGTTGTTGGTCGCAAAGGAGTGTTTTTTGTTGCATCAATAATGGTCGTGGTGGGTGTGATCTTACAATTGGCAACAGATCACAAACATTCTATGATTATCGGAGGCCGGATCTTGCTGGGATATGGTGTAGGGAACTTCTCAGCAACATCCCCTCTATACATTGGAGTGAGCTGGCTCTACCATTATTCGAGTAGAATCAATCGTTACTAATGAACATTGCAGGAAATTGCCCCTACTCGAATCCGTGGCCCGTTACTCATGTGCTGGCAGCTGGTTTTGTCGGTCTCCCAGATTGTTGCCGCTGCCATCAACCGCGGTACACAAGGAATAGATAGCACAGTGGCCTACCGTGTTCCGATGGGCGTACAGCTGATCTTCCCATTGATCGTTCTTACTTTCCTCTGGTGGATACCAGAGTCTCCACGCTGGTTGCTACGTAAAAATAAAGTCGAAGCAGCCAGAAATTCGTTGCAGAGCGTCAATCGCGATGATAAAACTTACGTTGCAGATGATGACCTGGCTAATTTACAGCGGGATGTATATAATGAAAAACAACTTGCAGAAGACTCATCCTGGTTGGACTTGATTCTGGATCCCATTGAGCGACGCAAGACCATTTATTCCGCAGGAGCACTCATCGCACAACAAGTGAATGGCATTCAGTGGTTTTACTACTTTGGCACAGTCTTCTCCAAAGCCATTGGACTCTCCGATCCTTTTCTAATGACGCTAATCGTGTTCATTATCCAAGTTGTTGTCGTATTGTGCGCCGTGTTCTGCGCCAACAAACTACCTAGACGCCCTCTCCTGCTCATCACCACGGGCATTATGGGTGTTTCTATCTTCATAGTAGGATGCTTGGGGATTCCAGGCGGAGAAGTATCTCACACATTTGGTAAGGTGATCATCAGCTTCGTTATCATCGAAATCACAGCATTCAATTTCGCCTGGGGCCCTTTGGGCTGGACAATCGTAAGCACTCACACATATTCAGTTTTCTACGAGTTTATTTTACTGACTGCACCAGGCCTCCGAAATGGCCGTTGGCCGCAATAGAAACAAGATCTACGCCGTTGCCGTAGCGCGCTTTTGGGTAAGGCTCACCACTCCCATAGTCTCCATGAATCGCCAAACACTAACAGAACAAAATCACAGGTAACCGTCTGGGCAATCGTCTTCACTCTCCCTTACCTATACTACTCTGCCAACCTCGGCCCTAAGACCGGCTTCGTATACACTGGCCTTTGCGTGATCACCTTTGTGTATGTTTACTTCTGCGTCGGCGAGGTCACGAGCCGCTCTATGGAGGAGATCAACTGGTTCTTTATCAATGGGATCCCGGCGCGGAAGTGGCGAGATCAGCCTTTTCCTGTCATTGGGGCACCGTCCGAGGGGAGCCTAGAGGCGAACGAGAAGAATGGCGTGAAAGTGGGTGTCGAGGGTCCATGAATGTGGCTTTAATATATATTTCGCGGGGATCAGGAGGCGTATGATACAGAGATGAACTAATACAATGGTTGCGTAGTATATATAAATAGCATGATAGTTTTCAATTCGATCGCTCTTTGGAAACCAAATCCGCTACATCACAGTTCATAGCGCATAGTCCCCAACGGAGGATTTGATATAACCATCCAGCCCATCACCCCATCATTCGTACAACAATGTACAACCAACCGTCTCCATACGCCGAACTCCTGACCACCTCTTCAACCGGTGCTGACATAGGCACGGCGGCACCATGCAGCACGGGCTTCGCTAACACGGGCGTCCTCCGACTGGGAAACAAGTTTGGGAGTAGCGCATGCAAGGCCGTGCCTATCGTCTGCGTTTGCACAGTGATATTACTCCGTGAAAGGGTTAATTGGCTAGCAGCCACGCTGGAGGGCGGAATCGACGGCGGAATCGGGGATTGAACTACTTTGAGAGAGGGGGAGCCGGAGTCCGGAGGGAGAGGGAGGAAGATGCGAATTGGGACATTACGGAAAGGCTGGTTGAGAGGGGGGAGAAGGATATTAGAAACTCGCTGGAAGGAGGGGAGGTCCACTGCGTTTGTTAGGAATATTGTACCGCCAATATACTTTATAAAAGTGGCAGGGGCTGAGGAAAAATTATACCGTCTTGAACAGACTTCCATAACCCGGACGAATCCTCCTTCGAAAGACTCATGATACCCTTTGCGGTCCCGTTTCGCAGGAAATCCGCTTCCTTGACGCTGTTTATGAATGCGTCGTTCATGACCATCCCGTCCGCGTCCAGCCGGACAAGTTCTTCATCCGGCCAGTTACTAAAGTGCACCGTGAGGCACCATGGTAATGGGCTGTCTGGGCTATCGATGTCCCAGCCTGCGTCGTCCGGCACGGTTGCCCCCTTAGATGCCGGGTCAGCGCCCGCGTAGAGATCATATAGCAGGCCGACGGGAAGATGCCATTTGAGAGGCACACCTTCGATGGAGAACCATCCCTCATGGGCCTGGGAATTAGGGTTTATCAGAGAGGGTGAGAAGAAGGCTCTCAGTCTGGGCAGTAGCGATGGAAGATATGAGATTCGGGGATAAGAGATCTAGGCGGGATTAACATTGGCCGACGAGGTATCACGGTGGTCATGGAGGGCGGAGAATACAAGATACGGGTCTGTCTGATCATATATCCGACTTTCTGATGGAGCAAGTCTAATCTGTAAGGGTAACCTGCCGTCCCATACGGCTTTTTGAATACTGTTGAGCGTTGCTTGCGTTTCCATCTTGTCAGCTTGTTTCGATGGTAGAAGTTTAAGCTTCTTTTCTACTACGCGAGGTTAGCATGTTGCCCGATACATATACAGCATGGGCATGGATACCACAATTTAGTCCCTTGATTATAAGGATTAACTGCGACCTCTAACTACACGTTACAGCTGAGACTTCGAGATGTTGTCGCTTCCCCACTATCAGTTCACCATGGTTAAGGGATCACTTCCACAGACGCGTTGCACACTGCCTATGTTAAAGAAATGAATCGCACAGGGGGTATATTCCAAAGCTTTCAGTCTAACAGATAGTGAGTGTTCAGAAGTGAAGTTCATAGAGAAATGCATGAGAAGTTCAGCTCAAAACGTTTGGAGACGGAAGGCTTCCCAATCGGGATGGCACGTGATTCATGCCTGAGGCGACTGTTGGACAATAAGTACCGGAACTTGGGTCCAGCCATATCACAATCTCGCACCATTAATTGGTAATGATAGTATACCGGAGGATTCATTCTTCTATCACCGATTGACTCAGTTGGCCACTTTTCCTTCTTTCGCCGCAAAGATACGTTAGATTCCTCGTATAGAACCCCTGTTCAGCTCGTACACCTAGCGGTTCTCTTCAAAGGTCCTTAAATAGCATAAGGAGATCGACGAATACGAACTACAATGTTTCAGTTGCAGGTCACAATCTCCCGTTGGCCTTGGTATAATCGAGCTAACCAGTACTAACGTCTACCATGATCGGGCCACGCTTCAGTGGCTTGCCATGAACCCTTTATCGTTTCGTTTCTCATACAATATCCTTTCTTGCTTCCCTTTTACTTGGCTAGCTCATTTTAAATACGTTTATCACTGCGGAATGCTTGAAAAGCAGGGGCCTGGAATCATCGGGGCGCCAGCTAGTCACAGCTCGATCTCTAAACAACGATCTAATAGCGGGGTTTTATTCTGTTCATTTTCACCTCGGGAGTAAATCAAGATTTAGTATAAACGAGGGGTAATGAGGAACTGGAGGGATTGACAATGTTTCCATAGAGTATACGTACTAGTACGCTGACCACAGTCAGATGGCTCGTCAACTCTATTCCCCAACTGGGGCCGGTCCTCGGACGTTGTAGGAGAATACGGCTGGTGTCTAGAGATCATAACTCCTCGCCCTAGATTATTGTGTCACTGTCAAGTATCTTCACATATTCCCTGCTGGTACATCGCTGGCCTAAGCAGTACCACTTTCACCAATTTGCGTATCCTGTTGAAAACCAGCCAGTGCTTACACTCAGATGGGTAGCCATGACGTATAACACTGCTGCTTCTGTCCTGATTTGAGTGATTCTGAATCAAGGTGGCGCAAACGCAAGCTCATCTGTTGACCGGATGATCGTCATCAGACCCATCGTGGTTGCCTTCGCGTTTGCCTTACAGATTATCCTTCGTTTGTCCTGGCGGTGCATCAGTGAAAAAGATCAACACTAATGCAATTTTCTCGTCTTGTAGCATCAGAGCAGTTCGCTCGCGTTGTAAGAACATTAGGCCGATTGCTAGGGCCCAATAAGCTGAAACATCGGGACTTTTCGCAGCGTATCTGGCGGGTACCAGCATTTCCTGTTTCGACGAAATACAGGCCACTATCATCCCTACCAGATAACAAAAGGATGTTTTTCATACATATCTCAAGTTGATTGAAGTGTACTCCCATGATGAACGAAATCTTCACAAGAGCTGCGGGAAACTGAGAACAAGAGCTATCAATCTCTGATTTTGCCTCCCTTGCATGGGTGATTTCCGACGGGATCATTGCGGGCACATTGGATTCCCTATACCAATTATTGAATTGTTTAAATGGGACGTTATATGACATTTATAATCTGTCATTCCCCTGAAGTTCGGAAGATTACCGGGATATCGCTGATTCAACTCCGGTTCGCCCCTTTATCGTTCAATAAGGAGTAACGGCTGTAATCCCACTCTTCCACATGTATATCCCGATAGATTGGTGCCAAGTTCCGATCAGACACGGTTGCTCTGTTCTCGACCGGGTGAAAGGGAAAAGAGGGTAGAAAACATGCATTCAAGAGCCATGGAGCTCGTCTTACCTCAGAGAAGCAATCGTGACTTAGGCGGTAACAGCGGGTGTCAAATAAATGTGCCACATCTGCTGCATTCCGCATCAGCAGCTCTAGACTTCCGCCAAAGTCACTGTCACGCTATACAGGGCCAATCCTATCATTTGATATGGTAACACACGATGAGATTGGCTACTTGATTGCATCCCTAGCTTTGGCGACAAGACTTGTCCGACCTCGGCTAGTGGTATTCAAGAGATGTTTCTCATGGTCAGTGTACCATCATTGGTCTCGGATGGGTGGACACCTTAACGAAGAGATCAAGGAACTTGTAGCGTCAGCGGCCAAAATCGGTGGCGTAGACCCGCTGGGACCATGAGTGTGACACGTGGGGAGGATTCCACCATTGGGCATGGCTGTAATTGAGCATGAGAAACGGGTCATGAGAGACTATAGACGCTCTAGTCGAGAGGGGGTGATTATTTGAAGGTGATTTCAACCTCTTCGAGTCTCAACAAGTACTGACTACATTCTTTATCCCTTCAATATCTGCTAGTCAAGACAGGCAGATGATTCCAATAGAGAACCGGTCTGTTATCTCCGCGCAATATAGAGCTAGGAGCGTTGCATACCAGACTAGATCATCTAGAGCCGGGTCATGAGATCGCCTTCAGATATGCATTAGCGCAAGATAAACAATCTGATCAGAAAATCGAAAATCCGAAAAATCGAAGGAGAAATGTACGTAAGCCTAGGCCGATGAAGTAGGACGCACTAATCTAATAGGGTGCTGGCGCTATCCAGCAAACATCATCATGTAGGCAGAGATTAGAGCGAAGCGTTTTCCGCACGGTCCAGTATGGCCGATATGCAGATGAGCACAAAACTTGAAGCCTTCTGAGCCTGGACTGCAACACTATCCTCGGTCATTCTCCGGTCATTCTCGCACTTTGCGTTGACTAGCCCTTTTCAAATTTTTTTTTCTTCTTTTTGCTTTTTTCCTCGATGAGTAGCTTCAGCTGCCTGCGTCTGCTGACCGGACACCAGAATTTTCGACGCTTGGCAGGAGTAATTTTATTAACGGTCCTTGGTCAATATGTCGAACGATTGAAGATACGAATGATTGATGAGACATGGATCACTACCAACCTGGTGAGCGATCATAAACATGTCTCTAGCAGGGCAATGAGTTGTCGGCAATTGCCGATTGTCAATTAGTTTCCTTCCATATGAAGTGATCGCCAAAAAGAGGCCTCATCAGCTGCTGTCGTCACCTTGTTGCCGCCCCTTGGCGTCAGGCTGAACCAAACATCTAGTAAATGTTTCAGCTTTCCTGCCCTGCACAGCCATAGGCATTCACCTTGACGTCTTTTTGGGACAGGGGTCGAGAACACGGGACAGCGTGCGCCCGCAACGGGAGGGGTTGAAGAGAGAGGGGAGGGGGGAAAAGAAAAAGGAGCTTAATTCTCCGGAATCCAGTAAGCTGTTTCATATCGAATCGCTTCTTTCACTTAGGGAAGATCAGCGGCCTGTATGGGAACAGTGCATTCCCCTTCGGTTGCGGCCGCCAGATTCTCCCCATCGGTGCAATAAAACGGCAGTAACTATGAACGGACATATTTTGTGACAGCGGAGCTGACTGTTTATCCCTTGCTTCCGTGAATCAAGTTTAATCTCGAAATTCTTGCAGCCGCCATAACTCGGCTCGGTTCGAGATGCCTTGCTCTTGAGTTTTTGGCCAGGGATACCACGCGGGATAGCGTGCTTGGTTGACATGAAACCAGAGCGATTAAAGGTAAAGGAAATTGGCACCTTAATTTCTTTGAGTTTGCTGCAGTGAGATCTATCAGATCCGGGAGCTGGGTCCAATAGCGGCGAGGCACAGGCACTCCTTTAGACCCAATATCAGCACATAACAAAGCGAACGCTCATGCAGGGTTGCAGATCGGGTTCCTGGTCAGTGCCTTGCGGGACTCCAATTGCAGGCAACACCAACTCATGCTGAATTGGAGTAGATAAGGTTGTTGGGTTGTCCGCAGCTCGGGCCAAGTGCGTGCCTTGCATGTTGAAAAGCGGGACCATGCACGCCCGTGTCGATAACAATTAAAATAATTGATATCATTAACAAGGGACCCCTAACATATCCGACCAATTCAGACTCATAAGCGAGCTATTTATTTTGGGAAACAATGTGCCCTGAGCGCGTCCTTCCTTCGCCGAAGCAGAAGTACCCTGAGGCTGAACACTGCCACGAACCTCTCCATCGGGTGCACAGGCGCTGGAAGACGACGTGGTGTTCCCCTTTCCCTCCCCC